>NC_057716.1:6002460-6042253 GCF_004010195.1 Chiloscyllium plagiosum | reverse complement strand
TGTTAACAATTTCTGCCCTGGGAAAAAGTCTCTGGCTATCAACTCTATCTATGCCTCTCATTATCTTGTACACCTCAATTAGGTCCCCTCTCTTCCTTCCTTTTTCCAATGAAAAAAGTCCGAGCTCAGTCAACATCTCTTTGTAAGATAAGCCCTCCATTCCAGGTAGCATCCTGGTAAACCTCCTCTGAACCCTCTCCAAAGCTTCCACATCTTGCCTATAATAGGGCGACCAGAACTGGACACAGTATTCCAAGTGTGGTCTAACCAAAGTTTTATAGAGCTGCAACAAGATCTCACGGCTCTTAAACTCAATACCCCGTTAATGAAAGCCAAAACACCATATGCTTTCTTAACAACCCTGTCCACTTGGGTGGCAATTTTAAGGGATCCATGTACCTGCACACCAAGATCCCGCTGTTCCTCCACACTGCCAAGAATCCTGTCTTTAATCTTGTACTCAAATTTCAAGTTCGACCTTCCAAAATGCATCACTTCGCATTTATCCAGGTTGAACTCCATCTGCCACCTCTCAGCCCATCTCTGCATCCTATCAATGTCACGCTGCAGCCTACAACAGTCCTCTATACTGTCAATGACACCTCCAACCTTTGTGTCGTCTGCAAACTGCGAACCCATCCTTCAATCTCCTCATCCAAGTCATTAATAAGAATTACAGAGTAGAGGCCCAAGAACAGAGCCGTGTGGAACACCACTTACCACTGACTTCCAGGCAGAATACTTTCCTTCCACTCGCTGTCTTCTGTCGACCAGCCAATTCTGTATCCAGACAGCTAAATTTCCCTGTATCCCATTCCTCCTGACCTTCTGAACGAGCCTACCATGGGGAACCTTATCAAATGCCTTGCTCAAGTCCATATACACCACGTCCACCACTCGACCCTCATCAACATGTCTAGTAACATCCTCAAAGAACTCTAAGATTTGTCAGGCATGACCCCTCAAAGCTGTGCTGACTGCATTTAATCAGGCCATGCTCTTCCAGATGGTCATAAATCCTATCCTTCAGAATCCTTTCTAACACCTTGCAGACGACAGACGTGGGACTGACTGACTGGTTTGTAATTGCCGGGGATTTCTCTATATCCTTTCTTGAATTTGCCTCCCTCCAATCCTCAGGTATGACTCCAGTGGAGAGCGAGAATGCGAAGATCTTGCAATCACATTTCTCGCTTCCCAAAGCAGCTGAGGACAAATCTAGTCTGGCCCTGGCGGCTTGTCAATCTTGATATTTGTCAAAACTTTCAGCACATCAGCTTCCTCAATCTCTATCTGTTCCAGTATGCTTACCTGGTTTTCTCAATGGTTTCATTCATTACAAGGTCCTTTTCTTTAGGAAAGACAGAAGCAAAAAACTCATTTAGGGCTTCCCCTACCTCCTCAGACTCTATACGCAAGTTCCCTATGCTATTCCTGATCGGCCCTACTCTTTCTTTGATCATTCTCTTATTCCTCACATGCATGTAAAATGCCTTTGGATTCTCCCTAATCCTTCCTGCCAAGCCTTTTTCGTGCCCCCTCCTGGCTCCTCAGACCATTTTTGAGCTCCTTCCTTGCCTGCCTGTAATCCTGTAGAGCTGAGCAAGACCCTTGCTTCCTCCACCTTACGTAAGCTGCCTTCTTTCTTTTGACGAGAAGCTCCTCCGCTCTCGTCATCCAAGGTTCCTTTATCTTACCCCTTTCTTGCCTGTCTCAGAGGAACGCATTTATGCATCATTCGCAACAACTGTTCCTTAAACAGTCTCCACATGTCTATAGTGCCCTTTCCATGGAACAATTGCTCCCAGTCCATGCTTCCCAACTCACATCTGATAGCATCATAGTTTCCTTTTCCCCAATTAAATATCCTCCCATTGTGCCTGTTTCTCTCCTTCCCCATAGCTATGTAGAATGTGAGGCAGTTGTGGTCACTATCACCAAAATGCTGTCCCACCGCAAGATCTGACATTTGCCCCGGCTCATTGCCGAGCACCAAATCCAAAATGGCCTCTCCCCTTGTGGGCCTGTCAACGTACTGAGTTAGGAAACCCCCCTAAACACACCTTACAAAAACAGCTCCTTCCAAACCATCTGCTCGAAGGAGGTTCCAATCAATATTGGGAAAGTTAAAGTCACCCATTACAACAACCCTACTACATTCACACTTTTCCAAAATCTGCCAACCTATGCTTTCTTCA
Source organism: Chiloscyllium plagiosum (assembly GCF_004010195.1). Lineage (NCBI taxonomy): Eukaryota > Metazoa > Chordata > Chondrichthyes > Orectolobiformes > Hemiscylliidae > Chiloscyllium > Chiloscyllium plagiosum. The sequence goes on along the minus strand of NC_057716.1, from coordinate 6,040,055 downwards.
ACGTCCCTGCTACTACTAGGGGGATCTGTAGTAAACCCCTAATGAGGTGATTGCTCCCTTACTGCTCCTAATTTCCACCCATACTGATTCAGTAGGTGGACCCTCCTCGACAATGGTAACTTCTGTAGCTGTAATACCCTCTCTGATTAGCAGTGCTACACCCCCTTCTCTTTTTTTTTATCCTCCCTCCCTATTCTTTTAAAATGTTCTAAACCTGGAACATCCAGCAACCATTCCTGTCCCTGAGAAACCCACATCTCTGTTATGGCCACAACATCATAGCACCAGGTACTGATCCATGCTCTAAGCTTATCACTTTTATTCCTGATACTCCTTGCATTAAAACAAACACACTTTAACTGATCCATTGGTTCCTTCCCAGGAAATTCCTTCCCAATGGCTGCGCTACCTCTTGCTATTGCCTCATCTCCATCAACTCTCACCACCGGTATATAGCTCAGGTTCCCACCCCCCTGTCATACTAGTTTAAACCCCCCTGAACCACTTGAGCAAAACTTCCACCCAGGACATTGGTCCCCCTCCAGTTCAGGTGCAACCCGTCCTTCATGTACAGGTCCCACCTTCCACAGAAGGCATCCCAATTATCTACATATCTGAAGCCCTCCCTCCTACACCAGCTGCGCAGCCATGTGTTAAGCTGCGCTTGCTCCCTGTTCCTTGCCTCGCTGTCTCGTGGCACCGGTAGTAAACCCGAGAACACTACTCTGTTCGTCCTGCTCTGCAGCTTCCACCCTAACTCCCTGAAATCACCTTTTATATCCTCGATCCTTTTCCTGGCTATATCATTGGTGCCAATATGTAACACGATTTCTGGCTGTTCGCTCTCCCCTTTCAGAATCTTATATACCCAATCGGAGATGTCCCGGACCCTGGCATTAGGGAGGCAACATACCTTCCGGGAATCCCAATCCTGACTACAAAATCTCCTGTCAATTCTCCTAACAATCGAGTCTCCTACCACTAGCGCTTTTCTATTCTGCCCCCTTCCCTTCTGGGCCACAGTGTCAGGCTCCGTGCCAGAGAACTGACCACTATGGCTTTCCTCTGGTAGGTCATCCCCCCTCAGCAGTATCCAAAACGATACACTTATTGCTGAGGGGAATGTCCACAGGTGATCTCTGCACTGTCTGTCTGTCCCCTTTCCTCCCCCTGATTGTAACCCATCTATCATTATCCTGAGCCTCAGGAGTGACCAACTGCCGGTAACTCCTCTCAATTACCCCCTCAGCCTCCGGAATGATCCGCAGTTCATCCAGCTCCAGCTCCAATTCCCTAACACGGTTTTCAAGGACCTGGAGTTGGGTGCATTTCCCGCAGATGCAGCCAGCGGAGACGTGTCATGTCTCTCACCTGCTACATTCTGCAGGAGCAGCAAGCAACTGCCCTAGCATCCATACCCCACTTATCTGAACGCCCACACAATACTAAACAAGAAAGCTTAATTCAATTGCTATAAAATCCAGCAATAAACTTATATTCAATAAAGGAAGTTTAGAAATGAACCGTATCTTATTAACTTGTTTAGAGGAGGAGGGGAGACACTATAGTTGTAGTGCCTCGGGTTTAGCTATATATCTAAGAAGAGAGAGCCCTCCTGTGACCATTTAAAGGGAAATCAAGATTTGTCCTCCAGCATTTTCAGGAGACCATGCATGGGCATGGCCTCTGATTTTGCAAAGTTGATCTTGTAACCCGAAAAACCGACAAACAAATTAATGCCCTGTTTCAGATCAGGCACTGAAACTGTTGGGTTTGATAAAAAGGCAAGAACATCATCTGCGTACATTGCAATCTTATATAAATTTGTTTGCACTTCTGGACCAGATTTATTGGGATCCCTACATATTGTCTCACCAATGTGAAAAGCAGCAGTGATAAGGGACAGCCCTGTCGACTGCCCCTAAGAATATTGAAATTACTTGACTGCACACCATTGGTGAAAACCGTGTCAAGAGGCTTACTATACAAAACCTTTACCCATCTGATCAAGACCTTACCCAGGCCAAACCACTTTAAAGTAGAAAAAAGGTATGGCCACTCGAACCAGTCAAATGCTGTCTCGAGAGATTACTAATCCCTGTACCAATGGTGGTTGACATACTTGAATCATAGGAGAAAGTGAGGACTGGAGATCAGAGCTGAAAATGTGTTGCTGGAAAAGCGCAGCAGGTCAGGCAGCATCCAAGGAGCAGGAGAATCGACGTTTCGGGCATGAGCCCTTCTTCAGGAGTCGTCTTTCCTGAAGAAGGGCTCATGCCCGAAACATCGATTCTCCTGCTCCTTGGATGCTGCCTGACCTGCTGTGCTTTTCTAGCAACACATTTTCAGCATACTTGGATCATATTAAGTAATCACCTGACATTATTCAATTATAAAATCTGCTTGATCTTCCTCAATGATGGCGGGCAGCATAGTTTCTAGTCTCAGTGCAAGAGTCTTAGGATTTTGAAATTGACATTCAGAAGTGAGACGGGCCTATAGGACGCAGAGTCCTCCAGGGCCCTCCCTTTTTAAGAATAAGAGAAATGTTTGCCTTTCTCAAAGATGGCAGGAGGCGGCCACGATTATGTGAATCACTAAACATGCTAAACATATGTCCTGACAGTGTATTTATAAATTCCTTATAAAACTCACTGGGAAGTCTATCGGGACCAGGCGCTTTTCCATCCTGAAGCTGCCTCATCGCCTCCTGCACTTCTTGCAATGACAGTGCGGTGTTAAGGCGAAACACTTGCTCAGGGGTCACTCCCAGGAGGTCCAAATTCTTCCAAAAAGATTCCATCCTAGCCCTCTCAACTTTCAGACTGGTATAGTTTGGAGTAAAATTTCCAAAATGCACCATTAATCCTTGAGGAACCATGGGTTAAATTTCCAGTATCTTCTCTGATTGAAGTAATGGCTTGGGGAGCACTCCTTTTCCTGGTAAAATATGCTGAGTACTTGCCCGGTTTATCCCCATGCTCAAACAACCTTTGTTTTGCAAATGTAAGCTCCCTCTTAGCTCTCTGTGTGAGCGTGGAGTTCGATGTGGATCAAAGCACTGTGTGATCATCTGTAGTTTAGCCAATGAAGGCCTATCAAAGTATGCCTTTTCAGCTGTCTTCAGACATGTCTCGAGCAAGCGTTGCTGCTCACCCCTCTGCCATTTCTTAATGGCAAAATAGGAAATAACTAACCCCCTAGCATAGGCTTTAGCAGTTTCTCAGAGAACGGATCGATTACTGGCCAAACCTGAATTAATGTCTAAAAAAGCCCTGAATTCAGTAGAAAAGAATTCAGTAAATGTGCTATCCTTAAGGATGAAGGGATTCAATTGCCACTGCCTCAAACCTACCATAATATCCTCAATCTTGACCATTAGATGCACTGGAGCATGATCAGAAACAGTGATATTGCCAATTGTACATGACACCACTGAGCCCAAATGTGCTACAGGAGTCAAAAAGAGATCAATCCTGGTATGGCATTTGTGCAGATTCAAGAAAAACATAAAATCCCTAACAGTAGGATGAAGGTGCCTCCAAACTTCTACCCGTCTTAGTTCAACACACAAATCCCTTAATTGCTTAGATCCCGAAGAAGATATCAGGGTGGGGGGGCCCGTTGGGCAATCTGTTTATAGTAGGATCTATTAAAATCCCCCCACAATAATATGTTGAGATGCGAGGTTAACTAGTTTAGAAAGTGCATATATCAAGAACCTGAAGGGGTGGGCTGGGGAACAATAAACATTTAAGATCCCGCATTCTTACCCATTTATCAAATCTTTAAGGATTACAAATCTCCTGTGTGTGTCTTTAATACACTGTAACAACTTAAATGGCAGATTCTTCCTAACAAGTATTCCCCCCACCTCCACCCCCAACTCCTAGTTTTGACAGATCAGAATTAAACTCGGTCATACCCATTCTGCAGTTTCAAATGTTCTGCATCATCTAGATGTGTTTCTTGCAATAAGGCAACTTCCACCCCCTCGCTTTAAGACTGGAGCCTACCTTCCTCATGACTGGTGAGTGACTCCCCTTAATGTTCCAGGTACATCACTTGAACACATCCTTAGCCATAACCTTCTATAACACGATTTAGATTCCAGAGAGGAAGAACTCGAATTGCGAATCGTCGAGTTTCAGTACAAGAAAGTCCACACAACAAAAACTACATACACAAAAGCTATAACCAACAAACCTACAAAACTTGCAAAAGCTATGCACACCAAAAAACAGAAAAGCAATAAAAAGTGCCGAAGGTACTGATTAGAGGAATTTACCCCCCATTCAAAGGAGACACCTACACATCCCAAAATCCTATTAACATCCCAATCATCCTCTTAACTCCTACTAGTTAGAGTTGCACCACAAATACAGGCAATGCAGGATAAAGTAGAAAAAATTTAAGAAATAAAAATTAGTAATATACACAAGCAAGTTAAAAGTAAATACTTCACCCATCCCTTGATATAGCTTAACTTAGAAATTAAAGGTAAATACTCTATCCATTTGGAGCATAATTTAATTTAATTGTCAACAAAAGGAGACTCCACCAAGTCCTGTCTGAAGAAGGACAAACCCAAACTACTGTTACCTGTGCCTATTCAATCATTTGGCTTAGGGCAGCGTGTCCGTAAAGTTCCTTATTTTGTCTGGCGAGTCAAATAATTGTACCGATCCATTATAATGAATCCAAAGCAGCGCTAGATATCTTTGAGTACTGGATCCCAACCCCTCTCAAATCTCTTCTTGATGACGTCGTAGGACTTCCTCTTCTGGGTCACAGCTGCTGAAAAGTCTTGGAAAACCATAATCCTGAGCCCTTGCACACCAACTCCCTCTGATCCCTCCCCTGGGTTCTGGAAACTTCCATGACTCTGTTTGTCTTTAGATGGAACAGGGCGAGGGAGCCTGTCCATTTCTGGCCTCAGTGGCGTGACCCAGTGGGCGCTCTCAATCTTTATCCTTCCCCTTTCCGCCTCCCTTCCCCCTTTGAGCCTGTTCTCAAAGAATTCCACTCGCTGCTCACCTTTCATCCCCTCTGGCATGCCAACAGCACACAGATTCTTCTGCCCCTGTTTTCAAGGTCATCCAGCAAACTATGGACCTGTGTTTCTAGGACTTCAATTTGACTCTTGGATGAATCAGCCTCTGCTTCCACCCCTGTGACCCGGCATTCGAGGGCATCAGTCGTTTTCCCCAGGTCTTCCAGCTGCTGTTCGTGCTTTTGCAGCATAGCAGAGACCAGGGCCAGCTTTTCCTCTTTTTTTTTTTCTTTTCCTTTCAATCTGCTTCCCCAGGACGTCTGAGATTTGGTGAGCTCCCCAACCAAAGCCTGGTGAGTAAGCAAGCCCGCCACCTCAGTGGGTTGAACTACAGCCACGGCCCCAGGTGAACTCCCTCCTTTCTTTGGCATTCTCCTGCAGCAAAAACAAAGGTAAATGAAATTTTCAGGTTCTGTAGCTCTTTTACTGTTTTTTATTTTTTTGTTCACCGTAACGTGGATGGGACTATTTATAGTTGTGTCTAGCAATGTGATCCTTCTAGGTTGCCACTGTCTTGGATTCCCCCTTCGGACATTATTTTAACCCAAAGATGTATAGTACAAGCATGTCTCTCAAAAGCAGTTTCTCTGAATGTTAGAGGTCCTCGTATAACAAAGAAATGTATGTCACACAGTTCCACACTTCTTTTGAATTGTTTAAAACAAACTAATTCATTCTTTGCAACACAGTATCCAAAACTCCATTTTATAGTTTATATTTCCAAAAAAAAAAGGCTGCCTTTACAATATACTCATGGCTGAGTTCGGTTTTCAATCTTCAAGGAAGTCTAGGATAAAGGGGAATAAACATGAGAGAATGTAGAGTTAAGGACAAGAGGCCAAATAGTCGATTTCTCCTGTTTCTATTCTCCTGGAAACAGCCATGATGGCATTTTCACTGGTTGTCCAGCTAGTGGACAAGGCTGCTGCCCCAGTCACTAACTTCAACCTATTGCCTTTTATCAAACAAAGTCGCAATTTTTCTTGAAGGTAAATGTCATTGTAAACACCATCTGTGGCATGTATTCTTTCGAACACCTTTTGTGCATTTACTTGTTAAAAACAAATTCTCGATGTCCATAGTTTATACTAAGCAGTGACTAGTGAACCAAAGAGTTAGTGAGGCATCTGACAAATGTATTATTAACACATATTATTATTACCCATATTACGATAATAGACAAATTTTTGGTTGATACTGAAACCAAAAAAGGACATGGATGTCTTGAATACTGGTTCCATTGACCTAAGTAGCTTAATGTGAAAATAATGCAGCAATTGGACTTTGATGACTCCTTTGAAAATCATTGTTTAAAAATATTTTTCAATTTCAGAGATCTTGGTAAACAGTGCGAACGCTGACTTAACTTCCAAAGACATCAACAAGAATACAGCTCTTCACTTGGCATGTAGCAAAGTAAGAACAAAAAAAAGACTATTTGATACTATATCCAAACTTTAATATGGATTATATCCAGAACATTTAATCTTCAGAGGTGGGAAACCACTATAAAACTTCCAAGTGAATTATTTTCTTCCTAAACCCAGTGTATTGATTAGTAAAAATCTATAATGTGTATGTGCATCACTATGATCCATGCTATTTAAAACTGATGTCTTTGCATTCCACAGATTACACTTCTGTGGCCCAGTGTAATAGCATTCATTGTATTGCAAATCATTTGGCCATCTCTATTATTGTTGTTCATACTGAATTTTTCAAATCATTCTTGAGTGGACACTACTGTGATGATTAAGGAAGAGCATGGATGCATGTTACATTAATCTGATCTCTGAAATACACTTCCAATGGGAAGTTTATGTTCAGTTTAGCTCGCTTAGAGGGATGGAGTTTAAAAGTAAGGAAATACACAGGTCCTTATTGAGTGCACACCAAGAGAATCGTGTGCAGTTTTGGTGGCCTCATTTAAGCAGGGATATACTTTCATTGGAGGCAGTTTCGAGAAGGTTTGATTCTTCAAATGAATGGATTTTCTCAGTGGTTAGCACTGCTGCCTGACAATGCCGGAGACCCGGGCTTGATTCCGGCCTTGGGTGAATGTCTTTATGGAGTCATAGAAATGTACACCTTTCGGTTCAACTCATCCATAACGACCAGATATGCCAAACTAATCTAATCCCATTTGCCAGCATTTGGCACATAACACTCTAAATCCTTCCTATTCATGTACTCATCCAGATGCTTTTAAAATGTTGTAATTATGCCAGCCTCCACCACCACCTTTGGTAGCTTATTCCATACATGCACCACACTCTATGTGAAAAAATTGACCCTCTAGTCCCTTTTAAATCTTTCTCTTCTCACCTTAAGCATGGAGTTTGCACATTCTCTCTATCTCTGTGGGTTTCCTCCGGATGCTCCAGTTTCTTCCCATACTCCAGAGATGTGCGGGTTAAGTGAATTGGCCATGTCAAACTGTCCCATAGTGTCCAAGGATGCAGGGTAGGTGAATTAGCGGGATTATGGGGATAGGGTTGGGGATTAGATCTAGATTGGATGCTCTTCAGAGGGTTAGTGCAGACTTGATGAGCTGAATGGCCTCTTTCCACAGGTTTGACTTTTTCTTCTAAACTCCAAAGTGGATGAGAGATGACCTGACTGAGTCAAATAAAATACTGAAGGGGCTTGACAAACTAGATGGTGTGAGGATGTCCTTTCTCATGAGGGAGGTGCAAAAGTTATGGAAGACTATGATAGAATGCAATAAAAAAAGGTTTAAAATTATCAAATCACATGAACTATGGAGCTAAATTGTCATCTTGGGCAAAATGTACAGATTCATTCCACCACCTGAAATTGCATAAACTATGAAAGTGTTGGCAAAACCCAGCAGGACCAGAAGCTTCTGTGAAGAGAGAAATGGAGTTGATGTTTTGAGTTCCATGACTCTTCTTTGGAACTCTTTATGGAAGAGTGTCAAATCTTTTTCTCCACAAAGGCTGCCTGACCTTTTGTGTTTCTTCAGCACTTACATTTCTTTCAGATCTTCTTCATCCACGGTATTTTGTTTTTATTTTAAGAATTCACATAACTATTATCAACTGTCAGAAATAGAGGCCAACCTGTAATTTTACTTCTATATTAGATTAGATTACTTTGTGTGGAAACAGGCCCTTTGGCCCAACAAGTCCCCACCAACCCGCCGAAGCACAACCCACCCAAACCCATTACCCTACATTTTATCCCTTCACCTAACACTACGGGCAATTTAGCATGGCCAGTCCACCTAACCTGCACCTTTTTTTTGGACTGTGGAAGGAAATTGGAGCACCCGGAGGAAACCCATGCAGACACGGGGAGAATGTGCAAACTCCACACAGTCAGTCGCCTGAGGCGGGAATTGAACCCGGGTCTCTGGCGCTGTGAGGCAACAGTGCTAACCACTGTGCTACCATGCCTCCCTTTTCCTGAGGCGGGAATTGAACCCGGTTCTTTGGCGCTATGAGGCAGCAGTGCTAACCACTGTGCCACCCACAAAATCAATCTACATTTGTCATTGAATTATTTTATCTGTTTACACCTATCTGGTTCACTAATGCCCTTTAGGGAAGGAAACTGCCATCCTTACCTGGTCTACCTGTGAAGTAATTTTATCAAATCTCAATACGAAAGAGGGCCTAGATTTGTATTCATGACATCCTAAAGCAAATGACACTACCAGGACCAGGAAGAATCCCAATTTTGTCTGTGAAGAATTATGTACAATGAAACAAGTTCTGGATAAACTGTATTCAGCCATAATTAATCAAAATAAACTGCACAGAGCGGGGTACCACTATTTCAGAAAGGTGGTAAGGAAAAGCCTGGGAACTATAGACCAGTGAGTCTGACATTGGTGGTGGGCAAGTTGTTCGAGAGAATCCTGAAGGACAGGATTTACATCAATTTGGAAAGGCAAGGGCGGATTAGTGCTTGTGCGTGGGAAATTGTGTCTCACAAACTTGATTACGTTTTTCGAAGAAGAACAAAGAGGATTGATGAGGGCAGAGTGGTGGATGTGATCTATATGTACCCATCTAGATGCCTTTAAAATGTTACAATTGTGCCAGCCTTCACCACCACCTCTGGCTGAACAGAGAGACCTTGGACTGCAGGTTCATAGTTCCTTGAAAGTGGAGTCTCAGGTAGATAGGATAGTGAAGAGGTTGTTTGGTATGCTTTCCTTTATTGGTCAGAGCTGGGAGGTCCTGTTGCGGCTGTATAGGCCACTATTGGAATACTGCATGCAATGTTTTAACGTTAGATTCCCTACAGTATGGAAACAGGCCCTTCGGCTGGTCTCCCTGTTATAGAAAGAATGTGTGAAACTGGAAAGGGTTTAGAAAAGACTTAGAGTCATAGAGATGCACAGCATGAAAACAGACTCTTCGATCCAACCCATCCATGCCGACCAGATATCCCAACCCAATCTAGTTCCACCTGTTAGTACCCGGCCTTTAGCCCTCCAAACCCTTCCTATTCATATACCCATCCAAATGCCTCTTAAATGTTGCAATTGTACCAGCCTCCACCACTTTCTCTGGCAGCTCATTCCATACACATACCACCCTCTGTGTGAAAAAGTTGCCCCTTAGGTCCCTTTTTATATCTTTTCCCCTCTCACCCTAAACCTATACCCTCCTAGTTCTGGACTCACCCACCCCAGGGAAAAGACTTTTGTCTATTTATCCTATCCATGCCCCTCAATTTTGTAAACGTCTATAAGGTCACCCCTCAACCTCCGACACTCTAGGGAAAACAGCCCAAGCCTGTTCAGCCTCTCCGTATAGCTCAAATCCTCCAACGCTGGCAACATCCTTGTAAATCTTTTCTGAACCCTTTCAAGTTTCACAACCTCTTTCCAATAGGAAGGAGACCAGAATTACACAAAATATTCCAACAGTGGCCTAACTAATGTCCTGTACAGCTGCAACATGACCTCCAAACTCCTGTACTCAATACTCTGACCAATAAAAGAAAGCATACCAAACGTCGTCTTCACTATTCTATCTACCTGTGACTCCACTTTCAAGGAGCTATGAACCTGCACTCCAAGGTCTCTTCATTCAGCAACACTCCCCAGGACCTTACCATTAAGTGTATAAGCACAGGCCTCCAGTCTGTAAAACAACCCTCCACCACCACCCTCTGTCTACTACCTTCAAGCCAGTTCTATATCCAAATGGCTAGTTCTCCCTGTATTCCATGAGATCTAACCTTGCTAACCAGTCCCCCATGGGGAACCTTGTCGAACCTTACTGAAGTCCATATAGATCACACCTACTGCTCTGCCCTCAATCCTCTTTGTTACTTCCGCAAAAAACTCAATCGTTTGTGAGACATGATTTCCCATGCACAAAACCATGTTGACTATCCCTGATCAGTCCTTGCCTTTCCAAATACATGTACATCCTGCCCCTCAGGATTACAAGGATGTTGTAGTTTTGGAGGATTTGAGCTATAGGTAGAGGCTGACTAGACTGGAGCTACTTTCTCTGGAGGCTGAGGAGTGACCTTAGAGGTTTACAAAATCATGAATGGCACAGATAGGGTGAATAGCCAAGATTTTTTCCCTGGGGAAGGGAGTCCAAAACTAGAGGGCATAGTTTCAAGGTGAGAGGGAAAAGATTTAAAAGGGACCGAAGGGGTAACCTTTCCTCTGGCAGCTCATTGCATACACGCACCGCCCTCTGCCTGAAAGTGGTGGAGTCTGATACAATTACTACATTTAAAAGGCATCTGAATGGATATATGAATAAGAAGGGTTTAGTGGGATGAGGGCCAAATACTGGTAAATGGGGCTAGATTTATTCGGGGTATCTGGTCAGCATGGACAAGTTGGACCCAAGGGTTTGTTTCTATGCTATATATCTCTATGACTCAAAAAATGATTTTTTATATATTGCAAAAATATCTAGCATTCTATCTTTATTTTACTCTAGAATATCATAGCTTCTTATCTTCAATATTCTTATCCTTGCATATTTCTTCTAAATATGTTCCTTCATCATGTGATGAGTTATAGGACAATTGTATTCTGCAGTTTCTTACCGAAAATGTACTTTATTCATGTCTGAATTTGAATAGAGAGTTCAGTTTGACTTTGACTGAATAATGGCCAAGTCTGATCTTTTCCTGTCCAATTTCCAAACACACAATTGTTATCCAGAGTCACTATTGAGAAGGTTTAATGGCAATCTATCTGACTTTGTGCTTTTCGAGAAGAGGAGTGTGGATGTAATGCCCACAAATATTGTCCCTGTCAAAAATCAGCTGATTTTCCATATACATTGATCCGAGAGCCTTCTAGTGCTAGATATTGCGGCTTTTGGGAGAATATTTACTGTCTTAATTGCTACACCTGTGGGAAATAAAATATTAGATGTAATGGCTGATGCATACAAGAAATAATTTGTTAGCAGGGCTGTGTTATATCAAATTTTGTTTTCTGGTCTGGTGGAGTTTCAAAGCTTTTGATTCAACTGTAATTCGAACTGCATCATAAGAACTGAACATCTGGAACTGGAATTTATTTGGGATGTGGAACAGGAAGAAAACAGTTCAAAACCAACAAATAAGTGGGAAAAAACTTTAAGTGAGTAAAGCTTTAAATGCATGATTATGGTGCACGCAGTTTGTATAGCTTAATGTTATGAATTGTGTTTGTTTCGGGCAGGGTCATGAAAAATGTGCCTTGTTCATTCTCGAGAAGATGGATTGTGCAAGCCTTATTAATGCAACAAACAATGCATTGCAAACGTAAGTCAGAATATTTCAGTAAGTCTTTGAAAAAATATTTCAAAGTGATTGTTTTCGAGAGAAAGTATTTTATTGGGTCGAGGGACCAGGATGATTTTCAGAATGCAGGTAAGTGCTTAAAGCATGTGGGAAATCTTCCACGTTGGACAAAGTTAACAAGAAAGTGGCAATCTTACAGCTATTTTTAATTGGTCCGTTGAGTGATGATATAGTACACCTCTGGAGCAAGTGCAACTTGAACCTGTGCCTTCTGACCCAGAGGTGGGGACACTACTGCTGTGCCACAAGAGCATGAAGTGCCAAGTTCTGGACTCTGAAGATTTGCACAACCCATGAGGCAGATTTTCCACTGGCCAGCGTAGATTGAGGGTGCATATTGGGACCCTGCAGGATGCCCTTCTCAGCAGAATCTGAAGAAATTGCCTGGGAAATTGAATGGCCGTCTGGGTAATTCCTCTCTGTCTAGACCCCTCTGAAAGGAGTCCTAAAAATTGGATGCTTCGGATGATTCTCTGAAATTAAGTAAAATGGTTACTTCGGGAAAAACTGGAGTATTAAATAAGTAGTCTAAATCCTGAGTAACTATTAAACTGACCCCTTACTTCACCTGACCCCCAATTACATCACCTTTACACCCCCTTGACCCTGACATGACCCGCACCTAATTATCCTCCAAATTGAAAAACATCAATTCCCCCTCTAACCTTCTCAGCCCTTCTATCTCTTTTCCCTCCTTTTAATATATTTCTTACTACTTAAAACCAAGCTAATGGTCTTACCTAGCCCAGTGCCCAACTTTATTTAACTATATTCCCATGAAGCACTTTGGGACATTTTCCTACATTGAAGGTACTGTATTCATACAAGTTGTTTGCTAATTTTCTGGTAAATGAATTTCTTTCTTTTAGAATATTGTTGCCTTTTATAGATTTTTAAAAAATTTTCATCAGGCTATTGTAAATATGGAGATTGAGGATGAGGTGAAAAACAAAATCATTGTGCAGTGAAGATATTTATTTGATTGCTGCAGTTTTAAAAAAAAATTGATTTTCAGGACATTGTGTTGATGGCTCAGTCAGCACTTCATATTCATCTATAGTTCCCCTGAAAAAGTGGTGAAGACCCATATTCTTAAACTGTTAACTATTTAGGCGAAAGGGATTTCCAATTTCTCTGCCACATCTGCTCCCAGAAGGACCAGTTCCACCACAGAACATACATGATGGTCTCCTTCATTAAAGACTGCAATTTCTCCTCCCACGTAGTTGAGGATGCCCTCAAGTGCATCTCATACGTTTCCTGCACCTCTGCCCTCGAGTCCTACCCCTCCAATCGCAACAAGGACAGAACCCCCTTGGTCCTCACCTTCCATTTCACCAACCTCCATGTACATCACATCATCCTCTGCCATTTCTGCCACCTACGAATGGATCCCACCACCAGAGAGATATTTCCCTCCCCACCCTATCTGCTTTCTGTAAAGACCATTCCCTCCACAACTCCCTTGTCAGGTCCATGCTCCCCACCAACTCACCCTCCCCTCCTGGCACCTTCATCTGCCACCGCAGGAATTGCAAAACCTGCACCCACATGTCCCCCCTCCTCCCCTCTGTCCAAGGCCTCAAAGGAGCCTTCCTTGCCCACTAGAGTTTTTCCTGCACTTCCATACATGTCATTTACTGTATCCATTGCTCCTGATGCGGTCTCCTCTACCCTGGGGAGACAGGATGCCTACTTGCAGAGCGCTTCAGAGAACATCTCTGGGATGCGTGCACCAACCAACCCCACCTTCCTGTGGCCGAACACTTCAACTCCCCCTCCCACATCGCCAAGGACATGCAGGTCCTAGGCCACCTCAATTGCCACTCTGTAACCAACCAACGCCTCGGGACCCTCCAACCACACAGGATCAATGTGGATTTCACCAGTTCCCTCATTTCCCCACCCCCCAACTTATCCCAGATCCAACCTTCCAACTTGGCACTACCCTCATGATATGTCCTATCTGTCCATCTTCCTTCCCACCTATCACCATTACCCCACCTCCATCTATCTATCGCACTCTCAGCTATCTTCTCCACAGCCCCACCCCCCTTCCATTTATGTCTCCACCTCCTCGGTACTCAGCCTCATTCCTGATGAAGGGCTTTTACCCGAAACATCGATTCAACTACTCCTCGGATGCTGCCTGACCTGTTTTTTTTCCCAGCACCACACACTCGACTGTTAAGTTTGTCTGGTGAAGTTGTATCCATTTTACTGTTTTCTGGAAAGCCTCAGGATATCAACACACAGCTGAAGAAAGAATGGTGAAATAGGTTCAAATCAGGATAGTGGGTGGAGAGGAAACATGGAAAGTGAAAGGGTTACTATGTATTGGCTGCCATTGTCCTTCTCAGAGGTAGAGGTTATGATATTTTGAACTGTGGAAGAAGCCTTAAAATCCTGGAAATGGTATGTAATGCATTCAAGTTGGTAGTGAAGAAGGCTAATATTTAATGTGGTGTATGAATTACTGATTAAGTTTACTAATTTGACCTGAATGGTGATGAGCTTGAATGTTGTTGCCTGGGAATACCACAATCTATAAGCTGTCCTCCAAGTTGCACACAATTCTGACTTGGAGCTGTGTTGCAAATCCCGGAATCACTTCCCAAACAGGACTGCAGGTGCACTTAGCCATCGCATTAACTGTGATGGTTCAAGAATATGGCTATCATTCACTTTCTTGGGAGTAATTCAAGAAGATCTATACATGTTGGTCTGGCCGGGAATGCCACATCTTCAAAATAATATTTGAAAAGTTGAAGAGAACTTTGCAAGTTCACTCTGTTGGATGCCATGCACTGATTCAGTGTGTATGTCCAAGCTGAATGATCTTTCTAGATTGGCTAGTTGGTTCATAGGTGGATTGGCCATGCTAAATTGCCCATTGTCTCCAGGAGATGTGCATGCTGGGTGGCTTAGCCATGGGAAATGCAAGGTTATAGGGAAAGAGAAGGGAGGGAGTCTGGGTGGGATGTTCTTCAGAGTGTCTGTGTGACTCGATGGACCGAATGGCCTGCTTCCAAACTGGAAGGATTCCACGTTTTTCTTTCTTGATTATTCAACCATAATGATCAGCCAGTGCTGTTGGCTAGGCTCAGTAAGTCTGCCAGGTTTCTTTTCCCCGAAGACCTTAATGAACTAATGAAATTTTTATGATCTAACAGTTGTAATGATTTACTTTTACTGTCACCAGTTCCTTTTTTAAAATACTGTTTTCTTTAAATTGAATTCAAACGTTTTCTGAATTTTTAAATCAGATGTCTGAGTTGCAGGTCTGTAACCTTGTTGCTATTGTTCTGGTATATCAACAATAATTTTTGCTGATTATAGTCCCAGATTTTCATCCCCACGAGAGCTTGCTTTTTTTAATAGATATTTTTATTGAAAATTTAACATGTTTTTACAAGTTTACTAAAGAAAACTTTAAAAAAAACCCAAGTATAAACATTGATATACAGTTAAATCCGAAAGAAATAATAACCAAAATCTATCAAACAAGAAAAAAGAAATAACAAGAGAAAAAAAAACAAAACTCAACTAACTACTCATCTAACTTACAACTAACCAGAGTGTATGATTAAAATTCTAACCAAAATCTATCAAACAAGAAAAAAGAAATAACAAGAGAAAAAAAAAACAAAACTCAACTAACTACTCATCTAACTTACAACTAACCAGAGTGTATGATTAAAATTCTTACATTATTCAAGAGAAAAAAAAACCCAACGGATAACACACAAATTGAGCAGTGATATATGTGCTCGGAATATGTTAACATCAGATCACAACAAAATCCGTATTCATGCGTGATTCCTCTCCCAGGGGGCCCCGGACCAGCCAGGTTCACCCTCTCAATTAAATAAAGGCCCTTGTAGGATGACTGAGATATCTGTATTTGTGTAATTCAAGAAGGGCTGCCATATTTTATGGAGTAATTCGGTTTTTTCTCCTGGTGCATCATATTTGTAAGGAAGTCAGGGGGAGTATATTCCATAATTATTCTGTGCCAACTCGAAAGTCTATGAGGGCCCTCAGCCACCCATTTTACCAAAATGTTTTTCCCTGCACAGAAAGAGAGAATGGAAAATAATCTCTTCCCTGTTGTAATTTCAGGTGTTCTTTATCCAATAAATGCCTCTCCTATAGGAGAGCTATATCGATCCTCTCTTTCTTGAGGTTTGATAATATTCTCCTCCTTTTGATTGGTAAATTGACATTCCAGGTGCACCATTTAATCGACCGATCATCCAAAATCACCAGGCAAGTCCGAGGCCCCCCGGGAAAAGAAACCCTATCCAAAACATCCCGAGCATTGAGCATATAAAATTCACAAAAATAAAAGCTGTTTAATACATTCAGATCAATATAATAAAAAACTATTTCTAAATAATAAAAAATTAATAATAATAAAACGTATTTAAATGGAGATCTTCCCCCTTATTCCCAGGGGGCATCACTTCCTTTCCAAAAAAAACCCATCATAACCTCTCCCAACCAGTGCCCCACCCTTGACCTAGGCACCCCACGATAGGATAAAGAAAATTCAAATATACTACTGAACTAGAACTAACAGTGAGTACCCTATCCCCCACACCAACACCTGGATATATTTGGTAATGTTAATACCATATATGAACATATAAGACTATAAAATTACAGTCTCGGCAAATATTAATTAAATATAGTAATACAAAATAACAGGGGAAAACAACTCCGCTCCCAAGGACAAAGATAAAATAGGATAAGGTAGCCACCTCCACCCCCCACCACGAATCTACATTAACTAGACCCCCTGGCCTATATATATCCATATATGTATTAAAAAAAAGGGAAAGAAAATTGCTAAGTAAAGAATGAATAAATAAACCCTTTTCCCCACTCCCCGGAGATAATGTTAAACAGTAAGGTAATGAGAGGAAAAAAAGGGGGGGTAAACCGAGGTGGGGTAGGGCAAACAACATCAATTAACTCTTATAATTTATCTAAGAGAGTCCAAAACTTCCTTGGCCTTCTCCGGTGATCCGAAGTTATACACAGACCCGTCATGGCTGAAGCGTAGTGTAGCTGGGTAGCGCAAGGAGTATTGAATGTTTAAATCCCTTGAACGCTTCATCAAATGCCTTCCTCTTTCAGACCAGAGCTGGGGAAAAGTCCTGAAATAACATAATCTTGGATCGTTTATAAGTCATGGCTTGGGGATCTTTCCTAAGATTTCCAGAGGCTTCCAAGAGCATCTGCCTCACCTTATAGCTCTGCAGCCGGAACAGGACCCAGGACCAGGCGGGGGCGCTGGTTCGAGCCGGGCCTGCATATTGCCACCCGGTAGGCCCATTCCACCCTTAGCTGGCCTGATCCAGCCTCCAGATTTAAAGGCACTGTTCAAGGAACCTTGTAAGCTGGCCTCCTCCTTCCTGTTCGGGAAGGCCCAGCAAACAAATATTTTTTCGACGATCTCGTTTCTGTAATGGCCTCGGAGGTCGCGGCCTTTAGCTCCCCCTCTCCGACTCGGCACTCAATTTCTTTGATGTCTCGGCCGTGCTTTTGTAGCGCGGCCGAGAATGAATTCCATTGACTTTGGGATTCTTCAATGAAAGCATCGATCTTCGCATTGAATTTAGAGATTATTTCTGCAAAGCTCACCACCATAGGCAAGTCCCCCGGGGCGGCTGCGGACGCCTCTGCTGCAGCTGGGGAGTAGGGGAGGGGCTCCTGCCTGCTGAGATCTTCGGGCTCCTTTCCCCTAGTCATTTTTACAGGAGACTGAACTGTTTAAATTTAGTACTGAACCACTAATTACATTTAAGTAAAACTATTTTAAATGATTTGGTGAGTGTAGTGGAGAAGGGTGGCTCACTTTGCCTAGGTCTTGGGAGGAGCACAATAGACTCAGACTTGCTGAGTCACCACCATCTTGGATCTCCGAGAGCTTGTTTTAACACTGTTAGTTCCCCCATTTGTTTGTCTTCAGGTTATTTTTGCAGAGGCAAAACAGTGACCACTGGGCTACCTATGTACATGAGGCTTGTTAAGGGCTTAAATAAGGTCAACTGAAAGGGGACATGTCTGAAGCGGGGGTGGGTGGTGAAACTGGGTCTGGGTGGGATACTCTTCAGAGGGTCACTGTCAGCTCGATGGGCCAAATGGTCCACTTCCACACAAGAGATTTCATGATTCTAAGTAGGCTTTTGTGCAGTGGTGGTGTCCCTTACCGCTCATTGAATCCAGGAGGCCTGCATTCAAGTTCCACTTGCTTCAAAGGTGTGTAATAACATCTCTGAACAGATTTAATACAAAGTTTGTAATCTGTTTACCAACACCATCTATTAGAGACTGTGTGAAACATCATTCCTAGCTCATCATTTTAAATTCTTTACTTATGCTTTCCAGCTTCTTTTCCTTGGACTGTCAAGACCTTTTTCTTTTTTAACAACATTTTTTTCTGAATCAGCTGGTATGAACATCCATTTCATCATATATTTGCTCAGTTCTAACAACTTGCAGATTTGTCTGAGCTTTCCCAGTTTGGAAAAGCGAGAGACGAGAAGCTGTTTCAGCTAGGATGTCGGACTACCCTGAACTGAACTTGGTTCTCCTACTCAATTTTATTGTTGCTTTGCTGATCAAGGTTGTTTAGATGTACATTTTTACCCAAATTCATCTGTGGGTTGACATGGCACTTAAATAAGCGATTATCTGAACCTTTTGTTAAATCAAATGTGGCTTTTTATCACTGTGATATGAGCACCACCCAGCTATGAGGTTGGATAAATATTGGTAACTGTAAATTTTTGAGTCTATGGTAACTTGTATTTTAAATGTGTACTTTCAGACCACTTCACATAGCCGCACGGAATGGACTTAAAAAGGTTGTGCATAATTTGCTAAGCAAAGGTGCAAGTGTTCTTGCTGTGGATGAAAATGGTATGTATCAGTTGCTGCTCTCGGTTTATTCAATACCCTACCAGAAGTAACAATTGAATACTACATTACTTCTAAAAGTCTAACTAAAAGCACTCAACTTTGGCATGACTTAAATAATAGAAACATATCTTTTGAAAAGAACTGTCTTAACTCCTTTTTCGTTTCTGCAAAAGACTCATATACTAACCATTCCCTTGTCTGCTTTTGTGCCCAGGTCACACCCCAGCCTTGGCTTGTGCTCCTAACAAAGATGTGGCTGACTGTCTGGCACTCATTTTGGCTACCATGATGCCTTTCTGTCCTACCAGCACAATGACGTCCTTCAGCATCAGTCTAACAAAAAACGATAGTCTGAACACCCCTCTATCCTATGATTCCCCTAATACGGGTAGCAACATAAATTCTTTCAACAAACAGTTGTATAACTGTGTAGGAAAAATGGATAGAGGTCAGGAAGATGATGATGAAAATGATTCGGACTCTGAGACATTCTGATTGATTTTAGAAAGCTTGACATGCACAGGAAAAGTCTTAATTTGTTGTTCAATAGAAGATTACAGATGATCACTCAATCTCTGCTTATTAAAAAAGCACTTATTTGAAGGCACTTTTCTTACAGGATTTAAGAGGAAAGGAGAATCTTGGAGTATTGATTCATTGAGGACTATTGAGTAGGGCACATGATTTGCTAATGCTCAAATCTGCCAGAGGCTGGCATTTTCACGGTCTCTGGGACATTGTATACAAATTTGTGGTACATGCAGTACCTGTGGAAATTTTTGGGCTTTGTCATGACTATGTTGTTCCATGCCAAATTGCTTGCCCTACAATGAGATAGTATAACTTTGACAAATTAGCACAAGCATGCATTTTGCACTTCCAGTTTAAAAACTTGTGATAAGAATTGTTAGAAATAAACCAGACACCTGAGCCATTAACTACTGATAAATTATGAATGACCTGTCCCAGGTTGCAGTGTCGAGTATTCATAAGTTAGAAGAAAACTTGATGGCACCCTTTTATTTTAAATGTACCAGTGATTTTAGGTGACTGCTCTGTTAGCAGAAATGTAGTATTTCATACATTTTTATACAGCCTCCTTTGGCAGCCTTTAAAAATGTATAGCAATTTTGTTTAAATCTACCCATCTGTAGGATGAAGAGAGTAACTGCCACAAAGAACAGTTCTGATGAAATCTGCTTCATCTGCCAAAGCTTAATATGTTAAATGGACACGTTCTTTCCCCTGTGACAGGAACGCAGCAGGTGGAATGACAAGTTCTTTTTGTGTCTGGCCAGCGATGTCAAATGGACCAAACATGCTACAGATTGGGACTGACTGTTTTCATTCTTTTAAACTTAAAAGCCTTTTTTTAGTCATAATATTTTCACAGCTACATTGAAGTAGCCTATTTCAGTAAACAATGCAGTATTCGAAATACAAAAAATGCATTTCACGTAAGTGAGATCAGATATTGTTAGATTAGAAATCAGCAAAATAAAGCTTCAGAAATTACAAAACCTCATTTGAAAACAATTACATTGCTCTATGAGGTGGCTGAGCATTTACTGCAACCTTGCTATTTTGATTAAAAGCACTGAAAAACTTACAAGAAACCTTAATTGTCTTGTTACAGTAGTACTGTATATAACTGTCCATGCAGATAAATTTCAAGAGACCTCTGATATGAAATTGCTTTAACGCAATTAAGTACCATATCATATTAAAGCACTGAAATTGAAGGAAAATGCCAAACGTGATAGCCGTGTCTCGAGAAGACTGGTGTTTTGTTAACTAACTTTAGTAAAAGCTTACAGCCACAGTATCATTTTGAACCCATTTGCTTCTCTATTTTATTTAGGTGACTTCTGTACTGTGGTTGTTTTATAAATATATTTTTGTTTGTGTATTTCGAATTGACTTGTTTGAATCAGTGGGATATAAAATTAATACATTTTTAAGTGCACAATTTGAACAGTTAATTATGTACTTTTGAACTTTTTATAGTTTTTAATATAAACATAGAAAAAGACCTGACAAAATAAATACTGGAACTTTGAGATCCATTACATTGTGACTGGCAATCTTTGTAGCAAATGCTTTCACTTTGGTTGATATCAAATACTATTTTGTTTTTGTTGCTTTATAAAATAGTTAGTGCCTTTCTCCCCATGAGTACTTTCCAGATGGTTTCCAAATATCTTCTAGAACTTTGCTAATTAATATCCAAGCAATAATGTTAATTAAATTTTGAATTTACAATGAATGTAAAATTTTCTTTTTAAAGGTTCAAAACATCTGAATGAAGAGTGCTTTGTTCATTAAACCATCATGGATTGTTTTTGCAGTGTTGTAGATTGCTTGTAGGTCTTGCTGAAGACTTAGCTTCTAAATTGATTCTATTTGGAAAAGGGCATTTACAAATTTGACCATCTGTGTATTTTAAAACCATAAAAATAATTTTTTCGGGAAGCTGATGCAGTGGTCCATCCATTTAAAGCACCTATAATCTTCCATTTGGTAATCTTGTTGACTTATATGCTTTAGCATGTGCAATATGTCTTGTTATGGTATAGTATGGTAT
The DNA here is from genome assembly GCF_004010195.1 of Chiloscyllium plagiosum. Lineage (NCBI taxonomy): Eukaryota > Metazoa > Chordata > Chondrichthyes > Orectolobiformes > Hemiscylliidae > Chiloscyllium > Chiloscyllium plagiosum. The sequence continues at coordinate 6,018,690 of NC_057716.1, read as the reverse complement.
CATGATACAGTGACAGTGTTATATTTTGTTTTATGCAGTGAATGTGTAACAATCTAGTGAAAATGAAAATGTACGGTGGAAGCAGCTATCTATGGAAATTTTATGTATTTGGTCATATTTCTACAGTATAGAGGGTATAAATTTAAAGTTTTTTTTGATGTACTTAAAGACTGTCAAAGTGTACGAAGTAAATCCAAATCAATTTAAATCCAGCCTGGACCTCAAGCATACTTTGATTTTAGACTTTTGTGAACTACTGAATGCTTCAGTGATGTATAGAAGTACTTAATTGTAAACTACTTTTTTTTTAATTAAAAGCATTCAGATGCTGTATATTTTTGTGAAAATAAAGGGTACAGATGCTGATGCAGCAAGTTGATTTACTTTCTTTCTTGATATGTTTTCTGCATTTAACTCCTGAATAATTATAAACTGTAATGTTTAATAATTGATCCTTTCTCCATTTCATTGAGAAGCATGCTGAGGCTGTCTTAACGTTAATTTCTATTTAGTGCTTATTAATTTAAAAATAAATTATTTGGGGTCAATTTTGGTTCCCTTACCAATGTTAATGGGGTGGTAATAGCTTTTAAGTGAGGTCATGCCTTACCCAGTCTCATCACCAGTGATTCCTGTTGATATAAAAATTATGGCTCTTTGACATGAGTCTGGTATCTAACTCCAATTAGACCCGTGGGTGAAGAATAAGTTTGCTAACAATGAGTCTTGATTTTTTTTTGTGGGTCCTAGAAAAGAGAGTCCTCCTGGCCCACAGGAATAATCTGAGCCCCTGCTGTCTGGAGGCCCATGATTGTGAATCCTTTGTTGGTGAGCTGCATCGTGACACCTGTTCTATCTTGCAGCTTGATTAGAAGATGTAAATAAGGTTAAATCATAATCTTACAACCAATTTGCTGCCAGAAGGAATTATTCAACATAGGTTGAATCTACATTTTTTTTACTTTAACTGTCTGAGTCCATGTTTTTCCTTTACTTTGAAGAGAAAATGTCATTGCACTAAACACTTCTCTCCTGAAAGTGATTTATGTTAAGGTATCATGAGAGGCAATAGTCATATCATACCTTGCTTAATTTTCCATTCTTAACCTGAGTAGTGAGTGTAAGGAAACTCTGTTTGGATTCAGAGTTGATTAGTTTTAAACAGCAAGTTTCATGAAACAGACTAATGTTTGCACTACATTAAATAGTAAGCAATTAATACAATGTACATTTCCATTGTCATGTTCAAGTTGATCAAGCTTGTAATCATTCACACATGAACTTTCAACTAGCCTGACAGCTTGTTCGTATGTCAAATAAAATAGAGACTCTAGAGACAATTTTGGCTGTATAGTGAGGGGCATAGTGACTCAGCAGTTAGCACTGGTATCTCTCAGCGCCTGGGACTTGGGATCAATTTCTGGTGCTCCTAGTTCCTCCTATAGTCCAAAGATGTATAGGATAGGTGGATTGACCATGGGAAATGTGGGTTACAGGGATGGAGTAAGGGTCTGGGTCTGGTTGGGGGTAATCTTCAGAGGATCGGTGTGGACTCAATAGGCTGAATGGCCTGCTTTCACATTGTAGGGATTCTATGCATATTAGGTAATAAAGATGTATCTTAAGTAAGCAACTCTAGATGGAGGTTTGAAGAGAATTTTTGAAATATATTAGAAAACTTTGGACCACTGCTATTTATTCCAGAAGGTCTCTGAGGACTTTATCTAAAAACAGTAGGGATATGATGCTCCACCTTTTTGAGCATGACATATGCAAAATACAAAGGCTGGAATTGAGTCAAATGATAACATGAAACTTGTCAATCGTTGCAAAAACCCTCATCTGGTTCACTAATGCCCTGTGGGGAACAAGACTACTGTCTTTATTTGGTCTAGTCTAAGTGGTCCAGACCCACAAAACTGTGGTTGAATTTTAACTGCCCTCGGAAAAAAGGGATGGGCAATAAGTGGTGAACAGCCCATGAATAAATGAATAAATAAACATTGCCAGGAGAAAGGGAAGGTTTGGTCATATGCATCTTTCCGTGGGTCCCTCTTTGTCGGATGCATGGCAGGTGAAAATATGACCAGGCAGAATAGCACTACCTGCTGCAGGTGATGAGCAAGAAGGGCAATACGGACTTCTTTCTGTTTGCAAGTAAATTAAATCTTTTCTGTGGATCTCTTCCATTAGATCCCTCCAAGGCCATGTCTTATAACCTTCACATTCAAATCCAAATTATAATAATTGGTAATTAGGATAAAAATTTTTGCTCTAAAACTAGACTTTCAAACAGACCTTTCTCATTAGCACAGCACTCATTTAGTATCTGTTTCTCCCCCTTCCACCAAAACATTATTCAATTTAAGTTTATAAGAAGAAACCGGAGAGATGCTTGAAGAGAAGGAATATAAAATGAACTGTCTGCTATTCACCATCCCATTTTGACTTAGGAAGTCGAAGTATTTTGACATTGTCCAACCCAATCCAATGCCAGCACCTCCACACCAAGATTCCAGTTAGAGTTATCACCTTCACGTGGATCAGATGTGTAAATCAACATCTGAGGTGTTTGAAAGAGGAGGCTGTATGTATTATGATGTAGAGACTGGGGAGATTCCTACTTTGTGAAGTGGTGGGGCTTTTTGGATATGGTTCAAGAGAATTATCAGTGAATTATAGAACAATGACACTCAAGGTAGTGTTATGATTTTGATAAGAGACCATATGGTTCACTGTCTAAAACAAATTACACTAAAGCATAAACATGAATACACTTTTTAATGGAAGTTACTTTACAAGATAAAGTAAACTTAACATTGTTGCCTATACTTTAAATTGAGCTTCTTAAATTTCCTCCTCCCAAGTCATGTACTCCACCTTCTCAAGAAACTCAGAAATTTAACAAATTGGGAGATTAACAACTTGGTCTGAATACTGTTTCAAAGATTCATATCAAAATTGAGAATCTTGGATGTTCTAATTACTTAAAGTTGTCCCATCACACCTCTAACAACTATTTCCCAATTAAAACTGTTACTAGCATCTGAAGTGCAGTCATTCAAATTTGGTCTTGCAGTTTCCATTAATCTAGTTCTCGTCACTTCGTGCCCATTCCTTCTCTATCTTTACTCCCTCCCTCCTGTCATCTCTCCCTGCCACCTTCTCCTGTCCATACCTTTGCTCCTCTACTTTCTTTACGTCACTCTTGCTTTCTTTAAGATGTTTACAGCACAGAAGGAGGCCACTCAGCCCCTCATCATCATTTTGGTAATAAAGATCTGGTACACAAATACCATTTTCCACCTCATGGCCCAAAGCCCTGGAGCAATAGCAATGCAATATCAAAAAGCTGCTTAAATGTTCTAAGTAATTTTGACAAAATCACCCAAATGGGCAGAGTTCCAGATTCCCATCACTTTCTGGGTGAAAACATTTCTCCTTGACTCATGTGTTTAGTCTTCCAGCTCTTTAAATTTATGGTTCCTGGTCACTGACCCCTCTCCTAATGGAAAAAGCGCCTTCCTAACCACCTTAACTATGTCCCTCATAATCTTCCACATTTCCAGCTTTCACCACTGCAGAGATCACAAACAGTCCAATCTTTCCTCCTAGAGCAGTCCCTTCAACCCACTCAGCATCCTAGAAAATCTATGATGATTTGACCTGAACTGTAGCAATCCTCCAGTTGTGGCCGAGCCTGCATTTTATACTATTCCAGCATAATTACCCTGCTCTTCTATGTCTCGGCTAATAAAAGCAAGTATTCTATATGCCACCTTAACCACCTTATCTACCTATCCTACTACTCTGATCTATGAATACGCACATCAAGGCTGCTCTGACTTTAGTCCTTTCCAGCGTCTTACCATTCACTGTGTAATTTCTTGCTTTGATGGCTGTCTTCAATTGCATTAACTCACACTTTTATCTGTTTTCCATTTTAGAATTCCCTTTGCAACTGCTCTGCCCACCTGACCAGTCTATTGATATCCTTATGTAGTGTACAGCTATTCTAATAATTTTTGTGTCATCTACAATTGTCTTGATCATCCCCCAAAATTTAAGTTCCAATCATTAGTGTCCACCATAAATAGCAAAGCACCAGCACCAGCCCTGCGCCCTGCGGAAACCAACTAGAAAAGGACATTGTCACACAAATGTTCATCTACAATCACCCTCTGCTTTCAGCCCTCTAGTCAATTTTGGATCCCATGGCCCCTTACTTTTTAACCAGTCTGCCATAAGGGATGTGATCTAAAGCCTTGCTGAAGTCTAGGTAGACCACATAAAAGCATTATTCTAATCACACTTTTGGATAGGTTAAAAACAAACCCAAATTTGTCACGCACTACCTTAACAAATCCATCTTGACCACCCCGATTAATCCATGCCTTGCTGCGTGTGGATATATTCTCCTGTCAAAATTCTTGCTAATAACCTTCTTACTACTGTACTGAGGTTAGACTGACTTTGCCTATAATTGTCTAATGTATCTTTCGCTTTTTTAAAAAATGATTGGCAGCATTAGCAGTTTATACAGTCCTCTGGCAGTCACCTGTGGCCAGACAGGATTTGAGAAATACTGCCAGCACCCCCCAAGTTCCCTCCTGTTATCTCCTCCCTTGTCTTCCTCAGTAGCCTGAGGATACATCTCGACTCGGTCTATCGGTTTATCCACTTAAAACTGTGGAACCCACTAGTCGCTCCTCTCTCTCTGTTAATTTACTCTAATATTTTACAGACCTCCACTCTGATGTCTGTACCTGTGTTGCCCGCTTGAAGACTGATGCTAAGTATTCATTGAGGACAGTGCTCACATCTTCCAGGTTCTCTCTCACATTACCTGTACCTCTATGGTCCCTAAGAGACCTTACTCTCTCTTTTTATGTATCTAAATCTCCCCTTTTGGGTTTCCTTTTATTCAATCTGCCATGCTTTCTCATGTATTCTCTTAACTAAATTAATTTACTTTTTAAGACTCTGCATTTTACACTGCAAGAAACTCTATGCATTGAGCCCTCAGAATCTGCAATATCTGAGGACTCTCTCGTGTCCCCCCTCCCGTTTTTTCTCTCTCTCTCTCTAGATGACTTTTCATCAGAGCTGATGTGATGTGTGGAGGTGGCAACATTTATGCAATGGTGGGGGGGTTGGAGTGCTGGGGGAGAAAGGATGTTGATTGTATATATGTGGAGGTGCCAGTGTTGGACTGGGGTGGACAAAGTTAAAAAGCCCTGATGAAGGGCTTTTGCCCGAAACGTTGATTTTCCTGCTCCTCGGATGATACCTGACCTGCTGTGCTTTTCCAGCACCACTAATCCAAAAGATGACAGTGCAACAGGCCACTGCCTGTGTAAGTTTGCTCTGTACGAAATAATTGCCAGCACCACTCTAATCTAGACTATAGTCCAACAGGTTTATTTGGAAATATGAGCTTTCAGAGCGCTGCTCCTTCATCAGGTAACTAATGGGGCAGGATCATTACCTGATGAAGGAATAGGGAGAGAGGACATGGTGACAGAGAATGTAATAAGTAAAGCTAAAAGAAAGGAAGGAATGGAAGTGGTTTCACAATATGCAAGTGTTGAACTCCGTATTAAGTCCAGAAGGTTGTAAAGTGCCTAGTCTGAAGATGGGCTGTTGTTCCTTCGATTTGTTGGGACATTGCAGCATGCTGAGAACAGACAAGTGATCATGCCAGCAGGATGCTGTGATAAAATGACCAGCAACAGGAAAATCGGGGTCATGCTTGCACATGGGCTGGAGGTGTTCTGCAAAATGGTCACCCAATCTGCATTTGGTTTTTCCAATGTAGAATAGGCTACATTGCAGCAAATGTAATACACAAGGTTAGAAAGACCGGTGATAAGCAAGAAAGACATGAAGGGGCAGTTGTTGCGGTGGTGTTCTGCTGGAGTTGTCTGAAATAGGAGAGAATGATCCTTTGAATGTGGAGGCTGGTGGGGTGAAAAGTGAGGACAAGGGGGACCTGATCGTGCTGTTGTGAATGATAGGAAAGGGTAAAGCCGGAAGTACGGGTGATAGGTTGGATGTGGTTTGAGGGTCTTGTTAACCACAGTGGGCAGGAAATCTCTGTTACAGAAGAAGGAAACCATGTCAGCAGCACTGTTTTGGAAGGAGGCATCATCTGAATAGACACAACATAAATGAAGGAACTGGAAGAATGGAATGGAATCCTCACAGGATGTGGGGTGTGAAGAGCTGTAGTGAAGGTAGTGATGGGAGTCAGTGGTTTTGTCGTGGTTGACAGTGGAAAGTTTATTCCACAAAATGGAGACTTAAGGGTCAAGAAAAGAAAGGCAAATGTTAGAGGTGGACCATGTGAAAGTTATAGAGGGGTGGAAATTGGAGGCAAAACAAACAAATTTTTCAAGGTCCTTTCCAGAGAGGAAAGGATATGGTGGGAAATTTGTTTACCCATTTCCAGGCATATTTGACTGGATTACATAAAGCAATATTGGGTCCTGCTCTCTGTCCTGAGATTGCACACTATTCCAGGATGATCCTGGAATGCAGAGATATCTCTTAGTTATTTATTTTCCATTGAAACAATCAGAATAAAACTGTTTCCTGTCCCATCCACCCTCATCTCCAAACATAATTGCAAGAAACGCATGGACCTCTTCATCTCTAAGACTGGAAACATTTGACTGTCTGCCTTGTAGTATCTTCCTTTCCAATAGCTCAGAGGAGTTTAGCCTGCTAACGTTTCTTCTGCTTAAGTTCTGAACACCCGTCTTTACCTAATTTCTCTATCTTCACTCATGCTCTTTCTGAACTTATCCATGAGATTCACTTCATATTCCATTGCCCCTAATCCTATTAAACTGCCAATCAACCAACTCCTGGTCTCCAAGTTACATGTTTCCCTGAAGGGGTACTGTCTTTCTCCTTTAAATCTGCTGGCAGCACTTCAAGCCTTGGTCCTACTGTCTCTGGAAACTACCACCCAAGCTGTTGCCTCACAAATCTATTCCAATCTTTTCTCGAATTCCACGTTCGAATCGAAATTGAACTTACCAAGTATTAATGACATCCTTTATGACTGACCAATGTAAGGTTCCTCTCCTCATCCTTCTTGATCATCTGTAGCCTTTGACATGGTTGACAACACCCAACGTGGTCAACTGTTCAGTTTTTACAGGATTGTTCTGCAATTTTGCTTGTTGTTTCAAGTCCCATATTGCTTATTCCTGTGGACTATGTTTTTCATATTGCGCAGGCACACTATTCATATTGACCACTAAGGGATGGTGAATTGTCTTTGTAGCAGACAATATGGAGTCCAGTACGTGCATGTCTCCCAACTTTAAACGGGGTAGTGTTCAGTAGGGCACATATCCAGCCATTCTGGATCAGGAAACTGATCTGAGGGCCTTCAGTGGGTTTTCTGTCATACAGTCATACAGTACAGACACAGACCCTTCGATCCAATCAGTCCATGGTAAACATAATCCCAAACTAAACTAGTCCCACCTGCCTGGTCCTGTTCCAATGTAACCTCCCTGGTCTCAACTCTGTGCATCGGTTAATAAAGGAAAGTCTACTATATGCCTTCTTCGAGGAGAAAGTGAGGTCTGCAGACGCTGGAGATCAAAGCTGAAACTTTATTGCTGGAACAGCACAGCAGGTCAGGCAGCAGGTCAGGCCTGACCTGCTGTGCTGTTCCAGCAATAAAGTTTCAGCTATATGCCTTCTTATCCACTTTATCTATGTGGCCTAGTACATTAAGTGACCAATGGATACGCACCGTAAGATCCCTCTAATTCTTGCCTATGCACTCTTCTGCTGCAGCCAAAGTGTCCCTTATAGGAGTTGCTCGTCCTGGTGTAGCATTTCCAGAAAGGGCAAACAGATTATAATTTTAGCTTATCAGGTGGTTGTAAACTTATCAATGGCACAGAAGGACAATGGCGTTATCTCCTATGTCTTGGACAATATTTTAATCCATCATTGAGTCATAGAGATGCACAACACCTTTAGTCCAACTTGTCTATGTTGACCAGATATCCTAACCTAATCTAGTCCCATTTGCCAGCATTTGGCCCATATCCCTCTAACCCCTTCCTATTCATAGAATTCTAGAATCCCTACAGTGTGTCGAGAGTAGTCCATGGTGAGTTTGATGGTGGGATGAAACTTGTTGATATCACGATGTCGTTTTATCAGTGACTCCTCGCCATGGGTCCAGAGGAAGAAAATGTCGTCAATGTACCTGGTGTATAATGTTGGTTAGATGTCCTGCTCTGATCTCCAGCATCTGCAGACCTCATTTTCTCTTCTGCGTAGAGAAGTCTTGTTTGAATCTGTGCATGAAGATGTTGGCATATTAGTGTGCAAATTTGGTCCCCATAGCTGTTCCATGTGTCTGGATGAAGAACTGGTTGGAAATGTGTTGCTGGAGAAGCGCAGCAGGTCAGGCAGCATCTAGGGAACAGGAGAATCGACGTTTCGGGCATTAGCCCTTCTTCAGGAATCTGGTCGTCTACCCAAAACATATTAAAACAGCCGTCCCCTATGGACAAGCCCTACGCATACACCAGATCTGTTCAGATGAGGAGGAACATGACTGGCACCTGGAAGTACTCAGGGATGCCCTCATGAGAACGGGATACGATGCTCATCATCGACCGCCAGTTCCGACGTGCCACCGTAATGACCTCCTCGGGAGACAGACACGGGCTGCAACCAACAGGGTACCCTTCATTGTCCAGTACTTCCCAGGAGCTGAAAAACTATGCCATGTTCTGTGTGACCTGCAACACATTATCAATGAGGATGATTTTTAACTTTGAACTCCACATGAACAGTGTTAGTCGATTAAGGCACACTGTCAAATCTTCAAACACATATTAAAGTAGAAAGTTAAAAATCACACAACACCAGATTATAGTCCAACAGGACTATAACCTGGTGTTGTGTGATTTTTAACTTTATACACCCCAGTCCAACACAATATTAAAGTAGTGTTATCAATGCTAAAGCCATCTGATTGGTTAAATCTGAGGCAGTATAACACTTTTAGGAAATCCCTTCACGCTAACCGCCCTAAACCAGCGGCGACCTGAACAAAACAGCTGCCCAAAGGGATGGGTCATGCCCTCTCTGACGTCACGACGCCATTGACGTCGCCACGCCGCCCTGTGAAGTCAACCTAACGTGATAACTGTCCCCGTCTCCTGATTCGGCGCCGCGCATCTGATTGACAGCACCTTTCGCCAATCAGCCGAGGCACCGGCGGGCAGTGCGGTCAGCAGGTTAGGTCGCCCCGGCGGTGTCGGGAGCGCGGCGATGGCGGGCGCGAGGATGAGATGGTTGTCTGCAATACTTCAGGGCTTTCTATTGGCTTTAGTGGGTCTCGGAATATGGGACGTGTTGTTTGTGTACGAAGAGAACAGGTGCAGCATGACCTACATGTTCGAGTACCCAGAATATATTGTAAGTTACTCCAGCCCCGATATTCGAGTGAAAGAGGCTGGAGACTCCCAGTCTGTACAGAGAATAAACATGCAAGTAGTTGCCTTGACTGAGAGTGCAACAGGCCACTGCCTGTGTAAGTTTGCTCTGTACGAAATAACTGCCAAAGCTTTTATTATTTTGATAATATTTCGAGAGCGGAATCTAATAAACTTTATGCTTTGATTGTTCTTTTTTAGAAAGTCAACATAAAATTCAGTGTTACCTATGCCCAGGTTCTGTTTGAGACTTGGCCACATTTGCTAGCACCATTCAAGAATAATCTTTTCCACAATGCCACTTTGATGTGATTGATACAGTTGAAATCATTGACATTTACAGCAGATGAATGGACCAATTGGATCATCAGCTGGTCTGGCTTCCTTTTTCCCATACCCGTCTAAATACTATGGTAGATTTTATTTCCACCATACCGTTTTTGTAGGGTTGCCCATATCCCACCAGATCAGCATTTGAAGCAAAAGAAAATGTATTTTTGTCTTTTGATGAATTTCTACTTTTTAGATTATCTTACACATTGTCCAATTTTTAACATCTTTCATCAGGTATTATCTTAATTTGTTTCAATGAAATTAGCCCTATTTTCTCTTTTTCTGCCAATTTTAAAATGTTGCATTCCTGGCATTTTACTGAGTTTCTTCTATGTGATCTCCATGCCCTTAATGTTCTCCCTAAACTGATATTTTCATAAGCTGAAGCTACGACCTCTCGTCTTGATAACCATTTCCGTCAATTTTTGCTATTGTATTTGGTTTATTTTCTCTAAAACCTAGGGTCCTATATCTGAAGTGAGCTGTTTTCTCGCATCTAACAAAGAATTAATTTTTTTGTGTCGCACCTTTCATAATTTAAGGGAAGCCCAAAGTAATACACTGCCTGTTAAGCACTTTTTAGCTGGAACACTTGAAGGAAATATGGCCGGCCATTTGTGCAGAGGATGCTCTCACGAATAGCATTTGATAGTGACCAAATTATCTATTTTTAACTTGTTGATTGAGAGATTAATATTGATTTAGTCACTGTGGGTAATTTCCTTGATCTTCTCAAAATAGTGCCATGGGATTCGTTATGTCAATTTTAAAGATGCAACAACTAAACTAATAATTCTTTCTTTGGTTTCTTCCTTTTATTGAGCTGAACTGGGTCAGGATTTGATCACAATTGGAGTTCTGATGATTGCTAATGAATATTAACAATTAATGCCTCTACTATATGCAAGAATAAAAAAAACTTTCTTATAAATCACATCTTTAATATTATACTATATTTTCATTTTTAAGAGCCCCTTCAAATTTGAATTGGTTTGTCAAAACTGAAATCAACAGTGCAGATTTAATTCTTGTAGCAACTATGGTCGTTCAAAAAAGCCTACCTCCTTGCCTCCTGCTTGATGCTAACTGGTGCACTTCAAGGTGTAGGTTTTAGAAGCAAGATGAGACCATTTGGACCTTTGAGCCTGTTCCATCATTCAGTAAAATCATTGCTGATCTACATAACTTGTCTCTCTTTCTTTCAACAGCCTATTGTCCCTCCTGTACTGCAACTAATAATGTACTTATTAAAATATGAATGGCAATCTAGTCCTAAATTGAAACCTTTTTATTTCCCTTTATGAGGAAAAAAACTTTGAATCAATATGCCAGACCTCGTTTTCTCCAGTGTAGCAGATGTCTTCAGATGTTACCTTTCTACATAAACACAAGAATATATACCCTATATATAATGCAAGAAGGAAAATGGAGAAACTGAGAAGGTTAACATGAATATAAATGTTCAACATTTTAAAAAGGTTTATGATGGGAAAATAATTATTTCAATTGAGTGACAAATTAATTCACACCAAAAGAAGGAAATTTAGAATTTTTACCAGTGATACATATTGAAGGCATATAGATCACTATCTTTGAGAGGAAAAATATAACTATTTGAAGCAGGAGGAAAATGGAGTTGGGTTATTGACATGTTACATATAACTAGCAATTGGCACAGATGGTCAACTAAACAAACAGGTTAAAGGTAACATTTCATTGTTGGTGTTCATAGTTCAAGTGATTGTGTCCTTTCTTAGTTCTCATTCATGGTCCATTTACTTCAGTCAAAGTTGAAGGAAAAAATGTGCCAGTGGGAGCACGATCAGAAAAAACTGAATTTCATATTAATAGCACACTTTTGTGTAGTATATCTTTCAAATAACACATTTAAAAGTCAACCCCCAGTCAATTTTAACATGCATTTTCCTTCAGCCAAGCCCTTCAAATGTATTGTCACTTTTTAATCCTCTTAAGGCGGCTGTAATTCATCAAATGAAAATTAAAGATCGTGATATTGAAAGCGGGAGAAGCACAGAAAGGCTGGCTTAAGGCTATAGGGAGTCAGATTGGAAAGTGTAGCAGCTGGTTTGTGAATGATCTCTGATAGATCATCCATTGTTCTTGATTTAGTCATGAATTCAAAGGGAATATTATTACAGTTTGTTTGTAAGACAAAGTATGGGAATGTGATGTATTAGCTGCATGGGACAGGATGGATTTAAAGAGAATTGTCAGCTTTCTGTCATGCACAATTAAACACATACGTGAAATAAATACATTCTGGAAAAAATAAAGACAAAATGACAGTTAGCGCTAATTAGTAACATTCTCTGCAGAGTGGAGAAACGGCAGGTTCTGGTTCTAACTATTTTTCTATTTGTCCAGAAGGTTCCTGCTACTCTTCCCCTTGTGGGAGATTTTGGGGAAAGGCTGGGAAACACTTATTTTGGGACACTCTTTTGGCGTGGTAGTAGTGTCCCTACTCCTGGACCAAGAGGCCTGAGTTCAAATCTCATGCGCTCCAGAAGTGTGTAGTAATATCTCTGACGAAGTTAGTTAGAAAAGAAAAGGTTAAATAAAAAAGGCAAAAAATTTCATCTGTAACAGAGGCAAGTGAAATTCAGGATTTACATAGCATTGGATACAAAATAAGGTAATTCCTAAATCTGTATAAATCAGTATATCACAGTTGAAGTAGATTGTAAGTTTATGGTTACGGGTTATTTAAAAAATATTGAAGATGTTAAAAGCTGCAGGACGAGGAACTTAGGAAATTTATTTGTGTTCAGTGGAGCTGAAAAGGTTAATGGGAATATAGATGTTGAAATTATGGGATGTGAGAGAAAGATTGATTATTTCCATTAATAATTAGGCCTAAATTTAGGATTAGTATTAAATTGGGGAAATCTGGTCTTGTTTGCAGTGATATTGAATGAAACCAGTGGATCATAACCTTTGAGAGGGGAAAACATGAATAATTGAAGGGGGTGGGAGTGGAGTGGAATTGATACATAAAATGTGCAGTTAGCAGTTAGCAAATGCACAATGGACCACACAACCTGTGCTAATGTAAATCAACAACTTGCAATTACATAGCGCCTTTAATGTGGTAAAACATTGCAAGATGGTTCATAGGAGTGTTATTAAGCAAACTATGACACTGAGCCATAACAAGAAATTAGGTCACATAACTAAAGTCATGGTCAAAGACATAGGTTTTAAGGAGTGTCTTAAAGGAGGAAAGAAAGATTACAAGAAGGAACAACAGTGGGAAGGAATCCTGGAGTTTCGGTCCAAAAGCAGCTGAATGCATAGTCACCAGTGATGGAATGATTAAAATGCACAAGAAGTCAGAATTACAGAAGCCAAGGGTTGAAGTGCTGAAGGAGAAAGTGAGGTCTGCAGATACTGGAGATCAGAGCTGGAAATGTGTTGCTGGAAAAGCGCAGCAGGTCAGGCAGCATCCAGGGAACAGGAGAATCGACGTTTCGGGCATAAGCCCTTCTTCAGGGCTTATGCCCGAAGCGTCGATTCTCCTGTTCCCTGACTTCTTGTGCATTTTAATCATTCCATCACTGGTGACTATGCATTCAGCTGCTTTTGGACCGAAACTCCAGGATTCCTTCCCACTGTTGTTCCTTCTTGTAATCTTTCTTTCCTCCTTTAAGACACTCCTTAAAACCTTCTTCAGGGCTTATGCCCAAAACGTCGATTCTCCTGTTCCCTGGATGCTGCCTGACCTCCTGCGCTTTTCCAGCAACACATTTCCAGCTTTGAAGTGCTGAAGGTTAAACAGGTGATAGAAGGGAAAGGCTATGGAGGAATTTGAAAGCAAGAATAAATATTTTAAAATTGTATTTTACTCTTGGACCTAAAGTCGGTTAGTGGGGCATAAAGATACTAGGTGATCGGGATTTAAACACAATTAATCTGTATAGGATAAAACACTCTGAATTTAAATTTTATGCTGATTGTGAATTAAATTTCTACTTCAGATGATAAGATCATCACTTCTTGGGCATAAAATTACAATCTACTTTTCTTCAAACAATTGATTAGAAGGTTTTGATTCTCATAGAATCCCTACAGTGTGGAAACAAGCCATTTGGCCCAACAATTCCAGACTGACCCTCCAAAGAGTACCCCACCCAGACACATTCCCCGACATTTCCCCTGACTTAGCCTACTCAGCCTTGAACATTATGGGCACTTCAGCATGGCCAATTCACCTAACCTGCATACCTTTGGATTGTGAGAGGAAACTGGAGTGTCTGGAGAAAATCCACGCAGACACAGGCAGAATGTGCAAACTCCACACAGATAGTCACCCGAGGCTGGAATTGAACCCAGGTCCCTGGCGCTAAGAGGCAGATGTGCTAACTTCTGAGCCATCGTTTCTTGAATTTACTGCATTAGTGTGCTTGAAGTTCAAATTAACTGTTTTGGATTGGCCATTTATTGCATTTTCTCCTCTCAACAATATGCAGAAAACAAAACATTTAACAGATTATGTTTACTGTGATATGGATTAATCATTTGTCATCAGTCCTATCACTCTGTTCAATCTTGCTTAGTGAAGGAAGCTGATTCAACCTTGTCTATGTAAAAATGTAAACATTTTGTTTAGATGTTCCATGTCCCTGTCATGATTAGTTTCACTTAATCACTTTTAAAAAATCAACAGATCTACCAGACAGTGAATAGTTTTGCTAATGTGTTATTTCAAGCAATAACAATAATAATAATGCAATAATATAGCTTGAAGATTATGTCAGGCTTCTTATCACATTTGCATTCCCAATCTTTTACCTGCTTTTATCAAGGCCTTAATACAAAATTTACTTAATACTATTGTATTTAAAGTAATATTTTTTGTTTCTGCAGTTGGGTTAGTATCTCCAAGAACATTTATCAGAATTTCAGATCCTAACTGTGATTATTACTGAAACTGCATTCAAATGTGGATATCTATTGAAAGTCAGATCAGGCTTGCCTTGGTGGTGCCTGTAATTTATTGACAGTCTTCATGTGAGCATTTAAAACTGACTAGTATCGGAGATCTTATGTTGGTCTGCATGAGTTATTTTATTCAATAGAAGATGTTAAGTATAGAAACAAATCTTGCTTCTGCTGATTGTCACCAAACCACCCATTTATTAATTTAATTCAGTTTAAATATTGTATTTATAATGTTAATGTTGCATATTGCAGCTTTTTAGTATTGCAGAAAAACATCCTATTTAATTTCTGCGGGGCTATTTTATGTCCGCCTGAGATGAATTCTTAAACTGTTGATATTTTCATTCTTGTGATATTGACTTTTGTGTTGCATATGTTTATGTGGATATGGCAAAAATTTGGTTACTAAACTTTGAAATTATTGTTGTTTGAAGAAATGTAACATTCCTGGAAAAGAAGAGGTATTATCACAGTTAATATTTGTCTCTTTTGTGTGAACAGAAGATCAAGCTTCCATACAAAGTTTCCAGTAAGTACCACAATTACGGCCTGTATCTTTATGGAGAGGGAGAGTCTGCTGAAGCACACAATCTGAAAACCACAGGAATCCCTGTTCTATTTCTTCCTGGAAATGCTGGAAGTTACAGACAAGGTACTTTTTACACTTGTTAAAGTTGTTTTTAATCATTCCTATCGTGGTGATTGGCGCTCAAGGAAGGTTCAAAGATCAATTTTGAAGAAGAGTCAATGGACTTGAAATGTTAGCTTTGTTTTTCCCTCTATGGATCTACTAGATCTGTTGAGTTTCTCCAGCATTTTGTTTATTAGAGTCATAGAGATGTACAGCATGGAAACAGACCCTTTGGTCCAACCCGTCCATGCCGATCAGACATCCCAACCCAATCTAGTCCCACCTGCCAGCACCCGGCCCATGTCCCTCCAAACCCTTCCTATTCATATACCTATCCAAATGCCTCTTAAATCTTGCAATTGTACCAGCCTCCACCACATCCTCTGGCAGCTCATTCCATCGCAAGGTTTGTGAAGGTTTGTACACGTATCATTCTATACACGTACCACCCTCTGCGTGAAAACGTTGCCCCTTAGATCTCTTTTATATCTTTCCCCTCTCACCCTAAACCTATGCCCTCTAGTTCTGGACTTCTAACCGCAGGGAAAAGACTTTGTCTATTTATTCTATCCATGCCCCTCATAATTTTGTAAACCCTTGTAAGGTTATCCCTCAACCTTAGACGCTCCAGGGAAAACAGCCCCAGCCTATTCAACCTCTCCCTGTAGCTCAGATCCTCCAACCCTGGCAACATCCTTGTAACTCTTTTCTGAGCCCTTTCAAGTTTCACAACATCTTTCCGATAGGAAGGAGACCAGAATTGCACGCAATATTCCAACAGTGCCCTAACCAATGTCCTGTACAGCCGCAACATGACCTCCCAACTCC
>NC_057716.1:5994133-6001195 GCF_004010195.1 Chiloscyllium plagiosum | reverse complement strand
TCAATTTCTTTAGTCATCCAGTATTCCCTATACCTACCAGCCTTCCCTTTCACTCTGACAGGAATATACTTTCTCTGGATTCTTGTTATCTCATTTCTGAAGGCTTCCCATTTTCCAGCCGTCCTTTTACCTGTGAACATCTGCCTCCAATCAGCTTTCAAAAGTTCTTGCCTAATACCGTCAAAATTGGCCTTTCTCCAATTTAGGACTTCAACTTTTAGATCTGGTCTATCCTTTTCCATCACTATTTTAAAGCGAATACAATTATGGTCGCTGGCTCCAAAATGCTCCCCCACTGACACCTCAGTCACCTGCCCCGACTTACTTCCCAAGAGTAGATCAAGTTTTGCACCTTCTCTGGTAGGTACATCCACATAGTGAATCAGAAAATTGTCTTGTACACACTTAAGAAATTCCTCTCCTTTGATAAGTTCTTTATTTTGTCTGAATATTTACAAATCCTTTTGATTTGGTCTTGTGTTTCAGTTCGTTCCCTGGGCTCTGTTGCACTAAGGAAAGCTGAGAACATACATAACAAATTCCACTTCGATTTTTTTAGCATTGATTTTAATGAGGAGCTTGTTGCACTTTATGGTGGAAGCCTTGAAAAGCAAACGAAGTTTGTACATGCATGTATAAAAGTAATTCTTAAACTTTACAAGGTAAGATCTGAACAAGCTATTTTCTTTCAAAAATCCTTACTGATAAAAAAAAACTAAACTGTTTTGGCATTACTCAATGTGGAACTTACATCTAACTTGATTCTTACTCAAAATGCTAGTGTTAAATAAAATCATACAGCATAGCATCTGATAAAGGGTCTGTTTCTATCAGGTGCATGTGAATGTTTTCTTCACATGAACGACCAGACCTAAAGTCATTCCTCTAACACTTCCAAACTATTTAATATTTGTCATTTTCAATGAGCAATTTAATTGCCTTTTAAAGAATTAAAACTGTACTGATTCTTCTTCAACAAAAGTTGGAACAGAGAATTCACATCCTGATCACTCATTATAAAATAAGACGGCAGTAAAATGAATCAATGCCAGAAATGCAAGACAGGCTGACAGGAATCAGCAGTTAGTGTGAAGAAAATCAAACTCATTGTAAAGTAGGCTGTTAGTTCGTGACAAATCTGTTTAGCTATACTGACCTTGACAGGTTGCATTCCCTTTGCTTTCAATGCTTTTCTCTAAGCCTTTTTGTGATTTTCTTAAATTTGTGCATGTTTGCCACCGACTTATTGACCAATTGAATCAGTTTGTCACTATTAGAACTCTAATCTTGGAGATTTCCATCAGTTCAGGTTTTTCTTCACATATTCTAGGGAAGTGGCAGTGGCAACATTTATTATTCATCCTGAGTTATGTTGAGGACAATAAAAATCAGCCACTTTTGGTGGGCAGAGTCACAATTTGACCAGATAAGTTCCAGGTGGTATGTTCCCTCTCCTGAAGGACATACGTGAAACTCTTGGGGTGCAATTTCTTCTCCCTAGAGGTAGCAAGAAGGGTACCTAATTGGGTGAGTAGGCCCTGGAGAGAGATTCACTCCCTTCATACCACCTCAGTATTTAAGTCCTAATCATAAGGTGCACTGTTGACTTTCTTCACTAGAAAGCAATTAAAACCCTTAAATTGTCAATTCATGGCCATTTAAGGGTTTCAACTTACTATTGATGCCATTATTTGCCTTCCCAGCAGTGAAAAAAGTAGCTGAAACCAGAGTGACCTGCTACCAGATTTCAATGGAAGGAGGTGCCATTTACTCTAATTTGGAGCCAACTGGGACAAGGGATGGCTGCAGAGGGGGCAGCTGACCCCTCTCGCTATGACCCCTACGCCGCAGTACCTGAAGAAATAAACCTTTCTTCTTTTAGTTGCCCTGAAGTTCTGGGCCATCAGTGCTGATCTGTGGGTGCAAGAAGATACTTGCCTCTGATTGACTGTGAGGAATTTACCATTGAGACCTGTAATCATGAAGCTCATTGGTCAGCTGTTAACTGGCTGAGGAAGCTCAATCCTGCGAGCTTTCTCCATGGAGGCAGAGAGTCAGTCATTACTAAACATATGTTCCCATGTGTCTACCTAAATTTAAGATTTTGTTTCTACTTTGCTGTACGTAATTGCTTCACATTTTGCTGCACTACACTATGTCTGCCACCTTACTGTCCATTCTGCGAGCCTGCCTGTGTACTGCAAACCTTAATCCGTATCACAACGAACAAATGTCATCAATAAACAAATGCCATTCTTGCTCCCTCAATTCTAAATATGAGTTACTTATTATAGGTTTAAAAAGCACAGTGTCTCAGTGGAATATCTAACCACACCTTTTGAGTCTGAGAAATGTATTTTTATTTTAAGCCTTTTTCTGCTATCCAATTCTCTCAATCTGTGATCATATTCCATAAAATACTGCACATCTTGTGATACTGTGTCTATGAATGCTTTTTAAAAGTTGTGTAAAATGCAGTTGGATTATCTACTGTAACCACCATCATTATCCCTGGATATGACCTGTCCCACCAATAGGACAGATCCAACATAGGTGGCAGCATAGTGCTGTACACTCAGGAGGAGCTGCTGAAGGAGCTCTCAGCATTGACTCTGGACTCCATGAAGTCTCATGGCATCAGGTTAAATGTGGGCAAGGAAGCTTCCTGCTGGTTACCATATGCTAGCCCCATTTCATTTGATTAATCAGTACTCCTCTATGTTGAATACCAGTTGGAGGAAGTACTAAGAGTGGAAAGAGTGCAGCATGTACTATGGGGAGGCGATTTTCAATATTATTGACCAGGAGTAGCTTGGTGACACCACTATTGATCATGTTGCTCAAGTCCTAAAGAACAAAGCGGTTAGACTGGGTCTGCAATATTTGGTGAGGATAAAACATACTCAATCTTGCCTTCACCAATCTGCTTGCTACAGATGCATCTGTCCGTGACAGTTTCCATAACAGTGACAGCACATGGTCCTTGTGGAGACATAGTTCTGTGTTCATATTGTGGATATCATCTTGTGTTGTGGCATTATCACCATACTAAATTGAACAGACCTAGCAACTCAGGACTGGGCATCCCTGAAGTACTGTAGGCCATCAGCAGCACAATTGTACTCGAACATGATCTGTGACCAAATAGCCCAGCTTGTTCCTCACTTTAACATTACCATCAAACTGAGGAATCAATTCTAGCTCAATGAAAAGTGAGGAAAGGCATGCTAGGAGCAGCACAAAAATGAGGTGGCACCTGAAACTACAGCATAGAATTACTTAAATGCTAAATCGTATAAGCAGTGAATGATAAACAGAGTTAAGCAATTCTACAACTAACTGATTAGATCTAAGCTCTCCAATCCTGCCACAAGGGCGGCACGGTGGCACAGTGGTTAGCATTGCTGCCTCACAGCGCCAGAGAACCGGGTTCAATTCCCACCTCAGGCAACTGTCTCTGTGGAGTTTGCACATTCTCCCCATGTCTGCGTGGGTTTCCTCTGGGTGCTCCGGTTTCCTCCCACAGTCCAAAAATGTGCAGGTCAGGTGAATTGGCCATGCTAAATTGCCCATAGTGTTAGGTGAAGGGGTAAATGTTTGGGGAATGGGTCTGAGTGGGTTGGTCTTCGGAGGGTCTGTGTGGACTTGTTGGGCCGAAGGGCCTGTTTCCACACTATAAGTAATCTAATCTAATCTAATCCAGTGTTGGATAGCGGTGAACAATTAATAACTCACTAGTGGAAGAGACTCCTCTGGAGGAACCCCGCACTATAGAGTGAAATATGAGGCTGTGTAGATGCTTCATTTCAGCCGCCTTCAGAGGTAGCATCACAAATGCTTGTCTTGGCCAATTTGATTCATCCACCTGATATTAAAAACTGACTAAAGGCACTGGATACTCCAAAGACTGTGGGCCCTTTCAATATTTCAACAATAGTACTGTAGAGTTGTGCTCCAGAAATTGCTTAACCTGTTCCAGCACATCTGCAACACTGGCATCCGGTGCCCAACAAAGTGGAAAATTGCTCAAATATGTCTAAACCACAAAAAATGGGAGAAATCCAACTTGGCCAATAATTGCCCTATCAATTTACCTTCAGTCATCAATAAAGTGATGATGTTGGTCATCAAAAGTGTTGTCATGCTGAACTTGGTTCGCAATAATGTGCACACTGATAGTCAGGGCTTCTCAGCTCTTGATTTTGTTATAGCCTTGGTTGAAATATTGACACAAGAGATGACCTCGAGAGGAAAGGTGAGAGTGACTGTCTGTGATATCAAGGTCATATTTGACCATGTTTGTCATCACGAACCTGAGCAAAATTACGAGTCAATGGAAATTGGATGGAAACATTGCTGTTCGGAGTCAAGTCAAGATGGTGTTAGTTATAGGATGAGACAAAAAAAACTGCAGCTGCTGGAATCCAAGGTAGACAAGCAGGAGGCAAGAAGAACACAGCAAGCCAGGCAGCATCAGGAGGTGGGGAAGTCAACGTTTCAGGTGTAACCCTTCTTCAGATATAGGATGTCCGCCATCTCAGCAGCAGGAGTTCATCATTGCTGTGTCCTATGTCCAACCTTCTTCAACTGATCTTTCCTGTATTGGAATCAGAAGTGGGGATATTTGCTGATTACTGTAGTGTTCAGTACTACTTATGATGCCTGAGATATTGAAGCAAGTATTGTTAATCAGGCCTGAAGTCAGAAGTGGCAAGTGTCACGCAAGTGCCCAGGTAAAGGCCATCTCCAACAAAAGTGAATCTGATCATCACCTCTTGAACTTCAGTGGCAGTCGCATCACTGACTATCCTTCTATCGATAACCTGGGGGTACCATTGCCCAGAAACTGAACTGGACTTGCTGCATAAATGCTGCAGCTATAAGAACAGGTCAGAGGCCAGGAATCCTGCAGTGAGTAATTCCCTTCAGTGCTCTCTAAAGCCTGTTTACCATGTGCAAGGCAAAAGTCAGGTGTGTGAAGGAATACTCCTCACTTGCCTGGAGAGTGCAATTCCAATAACACTCGAGAAGCTTGATATCTCCTCAGTTGGTCAAAACAATACAAAATAATTGGGGACTGTTAAACTTATATGCTGGAGATCAGAGTCGAGAGTGGTGCTGGAAAAGCACAGCAGGTCGGGCAGCATCCAAGGAGCAGGAGAATTGACATTTTGGGCATTCTTATTTCTGATGAAGGGCCTATGCCCGAAACATCAATTCTCCTGCTCCTTGGATGCTGCCTGACCTGCTGTGCTTTTCCAGCACCACAATCTCGACCCCAAATGTTAAACTTTAAGTATGACATGCCCAAATTTCACTCATTTTTTTTGATTTACATAGGTTCTAGTTGGCATATCTTAAAACTTTCTTTCATACCAGATAATATTCAATTTGTTAAGAAAACGAACACCAAATTAAACTGTTGAAAGCTCATGTCGTTTACTTTAAGTAATTTTCAGAGATTTAAATTCAAGTTACAGTTTACATTAAGTTGATTGAGATGGCTCACTTAAAGTAATTTTACTGATTTCATAATACTGATTCACCAACAAATCTTCCTTATGTTGTCCTATGTAATTTGTAGCATATTGTTAATACTAACTGTTTCTTTTAGAGGTACTTGATTGAAATAGTAAGTTTTGTAATGTTTTATATTGCACAAAATCAACTTTTTACTCATCTGTTTGATTGTAAATTTACCAAAACTACAATGATCTTTGCTTGTGACAGCTAATCTGTTTGTTGTATTGTGGACCACAAAATAGTTTCCACTAGGCCTCTCAGTTTGTTATTAATTAGCTGAATTGCAGTTGATTTCTCCAAGCTGGAATAATATACATATATGTGACATTGAAAGTTTAGCATGTGCCACATATCTAGATTTCAGATGATGTAATAATTTTACTGGGTGTGGACTATTCCACTTACCAACCACTCCAGACAACATTGCTATCTTCCTTTGATTGTTTGGCCAAACAGTGTTGTTGACACTGAAAGGCTTGGTAATTTGGACAAAAATTGGGAGAGCAAACATCCTGACATAATCATAATCAAAGAGTCAAACCTAATGTGTCACATCACATGTGTGCCTTACATTTGGACATTGCCATCACCATCCCTGGGATACGTCCGTTTCCACCAGAAGGACAAACCTACCAGAAGTAATTGCCCAGTGGTATAGAGTCAGGAGGGAGTTGCCCTGGGAGTTGAGGTTGACTCTAGACTCCACAAAGTCTCAGTTTGTTGGAAAATGTCTATGTCTCATCCCATTAACATCAGCCTTATCTGAATCTAGAACTCTAGTAGATGATTCATGCTTTTCACTTTCAAATGCTTTATTGAACATGATCATGTTATGATCATTATTTCATAAAGTATCATGCTTAATGAGGTCACTAATTAAATCTGGCTTACCATGCATTACTAAATGCAATTTTGCTTGTCCTTTTGCTGCATCCAGGACATCCTCCAGAAAGAATCTACCTTTCTGACACATGCTTGGCTGCTTCTCCCAATCTTTTTTTTTATAGATATTTTTATTAGAAATTTAACATTTTTACAAGTTTACAAAAATAAACAAAACTCTCAAGTACAAACATTGATATACAATTAAATATTAAATATACAATAGCCAAAATTTAACAAAAGAAAAAATACCGAGAAAGAAAAAAAACAAAACTCAACTAACTACTAATCTAACCAGAGTGTATATTTAAGTCTCTTACATTATTCAAATAAGAGAGAGAAAAGAAAAACCACAAAAAAACGGATAACATAGAAATTGAGTAGTGAGATACATGCTCGGAATGTGTTAACATCAAATGTAACAAAACCCGTATTCGTGCGGGATTCCTCTCCTAAGGGGCCCCAGACCAACCAGGTTCGTAATCTCAATTAAATAAAAGCCCTTGTTAGGATAGCCGAAATATCTGTATTTATGTAATTCAAGAAGGGCTGCCATATTTTATAAAATAATTCGGTCTTTCGGTGCACCATATTTGTAAGGAAGTCAAGGGGAATACATTCCATAATTAATCTGTGCCAATTTGAAAGTCCAGGAGG
>NC_057716.1:5938512-5991468 GCF_004010195.1 Chiloscyllium plagiosum | reverse complement strand
AATTGCTATACTACCTATTTTACAGGATGATATAGAATTTTAAAAAATCGAGGGGGCAAAAAACATATCAATTCTGGTATGACATTTATGTGGATTGGAGTAAAAAGAAAAATCTCTGCCCTGTGGATGAAGACATCTCCATACATCTACTAATCCTAATTCTATATTCAAATCCACCAATTGTCTAGATCTGAGAGATACTCCTGCAGTACTCTTGGGAATCCTATCTATTTCTGGATCCATAAAACAATCAAAGTCTCCCCCTATAATTGTATGATGGGCACCAAAAGCCATCAATTTTGAAAAGGCTTCCGTTATAAATTTAAAGGGGTGTGCCGGGGGGGCAGTACAAATTTAAAATCCCATATTCCTCTCCATTTATAAGGGCTTTCATCAAAATATATCGTCCAGATTCGTCTTTTATCTGATTTAGGATTTTGAAAGGGAAATTCTTCCAAACAAGAGTAACAACCCCACTACTTTTTGAGCTAAAAGAAGAAAAAAAGGCCTGATCAAATCCACCCTGTCATAATTTCAAGTGTTCTTTATCCAACAGGTGTGTCTCCTGTAGGAGAGCTATATCAACTCTTTCCTTCTTAAGATTTGATAATATTTTCTTCCTTTTGACTGGCGAATTACTCCCCTTGACATTCCAGGTGCACCACTTAACCGACTGATCAACCATAATCGTCTGGGCAGATCCGAGATCCCTCAGGAGGGGAAACCCTATCCAGAACATCCCGAGCATAGAGCATATAAAATTCACAAAAGTAAAGGCTCTCTAATACACTCACAACAGTGTAATAAAAAACTATTTCTAAATAATAAAAAAAAATAAAGCGTATTTAAGTGGAGATTTTCCCCCTTGTTCCCAGGGGGTGTCATTTCCTTTCCAAAGGTCCATCGTATCCTCTCCTAACCAATGCCCCACCCTTGACCCAGTCGCTCCTCAATAGGATGAGGAGAATTCAGATATAATACAAAGCTAGAGTTAACAGTGAGCACCCTACCCCCACCCATACCAACACCTGGATATATTTGGTAATGTTAATACCATATATAAACATATAACTATAAAATTATACACGGATCCTTCATGGTTAAAGCGTAGCGTCGCTGGGTAGCGTAAGGAGTACTGAATATTTAAGTCCCTTAAACGCTTCTTTGCCTCATCGAATGCCTTCCTCTTTCGGACCAGAGCTGGGGAAAAGTCCTAGAATAACATGATCTTGGATTCTTTATAGATCATAGCTTGGGAATCTTTTCCAAGATTTCAAGTAGCTTCTCGGAGTATCTGCCTCTCCCTATAGCTCTGCAGCCGAAACTGGACCGGGCGGGGACGCTGGTTCGAGCCGGGCCCATGTATTGCGACCCGGTAGGCCCGTTCTACCCTTACCTGGCCTGATCCAGCTTCCAGATTTAAAAGCTGTGGCAGCCACTGCTCGAGGAACGCTATAAGCTGGCCTTCCTCTTCCCGTTCGGGAAGGCCCAGCAAACGAATATTTTTTCGACGACCTCGATTATCGAGGTCATCAATGTGATTCTCTAAGGTCCGCACTCGTTGTTCGAGAGTCTGGACCCGATCCACGGCCGTTTGCGCTGTAGTTTTGGAGATCGCGGCCTTTGGCTCCGCCCCTCCGACTCGGCGCTCGATTTCTTTAATGTCTCGGTCGTGCCTTTGCAGCGCGGCCGAGAGTGAGTCCCATCGACTTCGGGATTCTTCGATGAAAGCGTCGATCTTCGCACCGAGTTTAGAGATGATTTCCACGAGGCCCGCCACTGTAGCTAAGTCCCCCGGTGCGGCTGCGGACGCCTCTGCTGCAGCTGGCGAGGGTGAGGGAGGGGTTCCTGCTTGCTGAGAGCTGCGGACTCCCTTCCCTTTGGTCATTTTTACTAAAGATTAGATTGTTTAATACTAAGCAACTAATTAAATTAAACAGCTATTTTGAATGATTTGGTGAGTGTGGTGGGGGTGGGTGACCCACTTTACCTAAGTCTTGGGAGGAGCATTGTAGACTCAGACTTGCTGGGTCGCCGCCATCTTGGATCCCCCCTCCCAATCTATTTTAACGTTAAAATCCCCCATGAATGCTGCTCTGGCTTTGCTATACACTTGCCTAATTTCTGCATTTATACAATCTAGCAGTTAAGAGTTGCTACCGGGAGGTCTATACACAACACTTATTACAGATTTAGGTCGTTTACTGCTCCTCAGTTCCACCCATGTGGTCTCGACTGAATGCTTTCCTCTCATCATATCGTCCCTCACCATTGAAGCAATTTTGTTCCTAATCAGTAAGTCTACTGCACCCTCTCTGCCATTATCCCTGTCTGACCTATACACCTTATAATCCAGCACATCCAGCAGCTGTGTCTCAGTCCAATTTGGATTTGTGCTTGCAGCTCATTTAATTGATTCCTTATGCTCTGTGCATTGGTATAGAGAACTCTTATTTGGGCCACACACTCTAACCTGACCTTGAGTATAACATCGAGGGCCAAAGGGCCTGTACTGCGCTGTATTCTTCTATGTTCTTATAATCCAGCACATCCAGCAGCTGTGTCTCAGTCCAATTTGGATTTGTGCTTGCAGCTTATTTAATTGACTCCTTATGCTCTGTGCATTGGTATAGAGAACTCTTATTTGGGCCACACACTCTAACCTGACCTTGAGTATTGATGATTTATACACCTGTTTATTATTTCTCTCCAGGTTTAATCAACACATTATCATTTTGCCATTGTCTGCCATACCTGAAAAAAGTAGGGTTCCTGGCTGTTTATGTATTCTCTGTCCTGTTATTGATTTTGAAACTGTATTGATTTCCCCTTCCCTCCCTCCAATCTCTCCCTCTTTCTTCACCCCCTCCTTTCCGCATTGATCACTGCACAGTGTAGAAAAGAAATTATGTCTTCACATTGAGGACACCTTTGAGTGTTTTGTGTGATGCTGTCATTTACATTTGCATGGACATTTAAGCAACTAACAGAGTAAGTTATGTAAATTTCCCATTGTCCAGAAATTGTTCCAGCAATACAAATACACTTGACAAAAGCAACAGTTCACAGTCTAGGAATTCTGCGTTGAGTATTGTTACAAAGTTGAAAGCATATATGTTCAGTTTAAAATAGAAAGTGTTTTCTGAATTTTGAAGTAAACTTAAAGTGCAGGCTCAGCTGCCCGAATGGAAAGGCTGGGAGATGAGCTTTCCCAAAATGGAAACATGTAACAAATTGCTGTTAAATGGATACCTGAGATTTGGTTGTTGTTTTGACAACAATTTGAATTTAACCAATTAGTCTAAATTATACCCAGGATACTAAAACCTAACTAAGTTTGAATTTATTGTTTTGACAACGTTGGACCAATGCAACAATACAATGCTGGGGGGATATAAAAATGCAGGCATTTTGAAAATTGATCAGAGAGCAACTGCCACCAATCAGCCGAGCAACTGCTATGGAGCTGGAGAGCTAACTGCCTATCTAACATCATGCTCTCAAAGAAATTAGAAAACACTCTTTATCAAAGGTACCTTTTCATGTAAAACATACTTGCAGCAAAAAGAAGACCCAGGAAGATCAGCAGACAGAAGATTGAAGACCGCAGAGAAGACAAAGACTATGTGGTCTTGAGATTAAGTTAATGTAATGTTTAATAAGTATTATTGGAATAGCATTTTTTATAGAGTTAGGGTCAGACAGTAAGTAGTTAAGGACAAGGTAGGCTTGGATTTGTTAGTAGTTAGTATTTAGTACTCACTATTTGAATTCAGAAAATAACTTATTTTTTCCAAATAGTGGAAATTAGGAGTTCTTTTTACTCACATTTGAACAGATTATGAGGCGAGGTGAGCTTTTCTGGGTGTTTGGTTTAATTAACAGAGGGGTTCGACCTCCATGTCGTAATGGTATTTATGGGCAGCATGGTAGCTAAGTGATTAGCACTGCTGCTTCACAGTGTCAGGAACCTGGGTTCAATTCCACCCTTGGGTGACTATCTCCCCGTATCTGTGTTGATTTCCTCCAGGTGCTCCAGCTTTCTACCACAGACTAAAGGTGTACAGATTAGGTGGATATGCCATGCCAAATTGCCCGTAGCATTCAGGGATGTATAGCTAAGGTGGATTAGCCATCGGAAGTGCAGGGTTGTAGGGATAAAATAGGAGGCTGGGCTCAATGGGCCAATGCCCTGCTTACACACTGTAGGGATTTTATGATTCTATCTCACCCCTTGTCTCTCCAATAACTGACCTCCATCTGCAAGGCACAAGATGGGATAGTTCTGGAACACTGCCCATTTGCCAGGATGTGTGCAGCTTCAAGAACACACAAGAGCCCTGCCCCTCCGCCCTTGAGCCCCACCCCTCCAACTGCCACCAGGACAGAATCCCACTGGTCCTCGCCTACCACCCCACCAATCTCCATGTACAGCGCATCATCCGCCGTCATTTCCGCCACCTCCAAACGGACCCCACCACCAACGATATATTTCCCTCCCCTCCCCTATCAGCATTTCGTAAAGACCACTCCCTCCGTGACTCCCTCGTCAGACCCACACCCCCCACCAACCCAACCTCCACTCCCGGCACCCTCCCCTGCAACCGCAGGAGGTGCAAGACTCGCGCCCACACCTCCCCCCTCACCTCCCTCCAAGGCCCCAAAGCACACTTCCATATCCGCCACAGATTCACCTGCACCTCCACACACATCATCTATTGCATCCTCTGCACCCGATATGGCCTCCTCTATATTGGGGAGACAGGCCGGCTACTAGCGGAGCGTTTCAGAGAACACCTCTGGGACACCCGGACCAACCAACCCAACCACCCTGTGGCTCAACATTTCAATTCCCCCTCCCACTCCACCAAGGATATGCAGGTCTTTGGACTCCTCCATCACCAGACCACAACAACACGACGGTTGAAGGAAGAGCGCTTCATCTTCCGCCTAGGAACCCTCCAACCACAAGGGATGAACTCAGATTCCATCAGTCCCCTCATTTCCCCTCCCCCCACCTTGTCTCAGTCAAATCCATCGAATTCAGCACCGCCTTCCTAACCTGCAATCTT
This sequence comes from Chiloscyllium plagiosum, assembly GCF_004010195.1. NCBI lineage: Eukaryota > Metazoa > Chordata > Chondrichthyes > Orectolobiformes > Hemiscylliidae > Chiloscyllium > Chiloscyllium plagiosum. Next base: position 5,986,396 of record NC_057716.1, on the reverse strand, counting down.
CTTCCTGACCTCTCCGCCCCCACGCCAGTTTGACCTATCACCCTCACCTTGTCATCTTTCCACCTATCACATTTCCGACGCCCCTCCCCCAAGTCCCTCCTCCCTACCTTTTATCTTAGCCTGCTGGACAAACTTTCCTCATTCCTGAAGAAGGGCTTATGCCTGAAACGTCGATTCTCCTGTTCCCTTGATGCTGCCTGACCTGCTGCGCTTTTCCAGCAACACATTTTCAGCTCTGATCTCCAGCATCTGCAGACCTCACTTTCTCCCCTACATTAAGTTTGCAGCCAAATGTTATACCCAGGTTGCAAACTTCAGTCTCCTCTGGGGCAATATATTAAACAGTTATAATCTGTTTACTAAAACAGTAGCTCAGTATATTGTACTGATACACATGCAAAGCAATTAGAAAAAGCTGCAGCCCAAAACTACATGATTCAATTAGTAAGGTTTCCTACTTGCCAGTTAAACGGAGTGTCTGTGTTTATCTTGTATGCAATATTTCTGTCTTTAAAATGCAGAGATCAGTTTAAACCAAATTTCTCCAAAGCAGTAGAAAAATAAATTGTGTTCATACATAAACACAGCATGTTTTCTGATTTACCGTGAGCATTGCTAATATATATGTGAAACAATATTGCATGCCCAGTGTCACATCTTAAATGTTCTTATGTAAATAACAGCAGACTTTCCTTAATGATCCAGATTTCTCTTGTTTACCAATCAAGAAACACTTATATTTCTGATTTTCTACTTCTTTCCCTTTCAATCCGTCACTCTCAAACTATTTCCTTATGAGCACCATCATAGGAAATCCACCAGTTCCCATACAAATGTGTAGCAGAATATTTAAAGAATGTAATCTGAAATAAGTGTGTAAACAACAATCTTCAGAGATCAAAATATGTGTGCTTCTGTTTTCTTGTTAACTTTGTAGTAATTGTCTTTTTATTTGCATTTCTGCAGTTTTAGCATTATTCTAAATGTTCAAAAATCAAGAAGCCAATAATAAGCTAGTTATAATCAGCAGTATTGAGCAGTAAACCTCCTCCTCCCCCATCCCCACTTTAAATGTAAACTTTTAAATTTTTGTGTGGGTTCCAGGAAGTTGGGTTGCAAAAAACAGATTTTACATATTAACTTGTGCCTGAGCAATTATTGAAACAGTGAAATGTCAGATTTCCATCACACTAGAATGTGCTTAATCTATTTAATGTCATTGCTTTCAGCTTTCTCAAAACCATTTACTCAAAATATTTACTAGCAATTTAACTTTGATCTGTTTGTATTCATAGGATCAAAAAGATGCACCCTGCAGTGTCGCCATTGTGGGCCATTCAATGGGTGGCATTATTGCTAGAGCACTATTCACTTTACCCAACTTCAAACCAACACTGATAAGTCTTATTATAACTCAAGCTACACCTCATGTTGCACCAGTCCTACCAGTGGACAGCTACCTCATAGGTATGTCCAGCGTTATCTCGTTAATAAAGTTGCTTCACATTGATTTCATTTATTCCAGGGCTCCTCTGCAACAAACCTGGGCATGGAGGGTTTATTGAATCAGTTTCTCTTTGATTGTCTTGCTAAGTAAAGAGATATGTTGTCGAAGCTTTCCATCTTATCAGGACAGAATTGCAAGAATATCAGTTATCAAAGGGCATAACAATTTATGTGACATAAGAGGTTGCTGATTGGTTGACAGTTGGACTGTGGTCAAGGTATTGCCATGGAGAATGCAGTGGAATTATTAACTGCAAAGCTTCTATTTAAATTCAAGCCGGGCAATTTGACTCTGATTCGTCATGACACAAATGAGTACTTTGCTACTTGATTTTTGGTACTAATGTGATGCCAGGTAAGGAGGCTATACATCTCAGGGATGTTGTTGCATCTGATGGATCATATGCAACAACACATCTCTTGGGCTGTATCAGTTCCACAGTGAAGACAGACGTTTCAGCAAAACTAGACTGGCTAAACTCTGGATTTCTCAGATCATAAATCTTTCTCAGCTGCACCAAGCAATATTGCTTTTGGTCTTCCTGACCTCCGCTCTCAACTCCTGAGAACTATCAGCTGTACCCATGCTTTCTGTTAGCCCTAACTTCACAGAGTTAACAACAGCAGTTTAGCTGCAGAGAGCCTCTTTCTTTGTTCCTGATTAAAACTGGCTGATTCTTGACTGCTATTCTCTTACCCTTGAACTGGACTGAATGACCTATTAAAAACCTTTCAAAAAGCCTTACCATTGTTCCTAGGTAGGATCAAATGTAAAAATTATTGGGACACATTCTGCCTTGAATGATGTAACATCATAGATGCCAGATTTCACAGCTTATTGGAATACAAAACAAAATAGATGTTAGTGCATACTTAAGATTTGGTATTCTTGTAGTTGTTTCTTAATGACTGCAAGCTTAAAATGCAACTCAATTTTCAGCTCTACATAAATTCTATGCTATCAAGTGACTATTTAGTCTTGTTTGGTTACAACATTATGTTATGTATTCGTTATGTACAAATAATAATAGACATTGTGAGTTTTAGTCAGTAATACTAAATGACTGGAGTTGTGCTTATTTGCTGAATCAGCACTTGACAGTTACCTGGTTTAGATGGGATGGATGCTACAGATGCTAGACTTGCTGTATGTCAGGAATCTGCTTTTGATATCTCAACTAATAGCTGGCTGGCGGCCAAAAGTAAATATGTATTAACCTGAGACAGCAAGTGCAATTCTGATCTCCCTATCGGAAGGATGTTGTGAAACTTGAAATGGTTCACAAGGATATTGCCATGGTTGGAGGATTTGAGCTATAGGGAGAGGCTGAATAGGCTGGGGCTGTTTTCCCTGGAGCATCAGAGGCTGAGGAGTTTTATAAACCTTATAAAGGTTTATAAAATCATGAGGGGCATGGATAGGGTAAATAGGCAAGGTCTTTTCCCTGGGTTGGAAGAATCCAGAACTAGAGGGCACAAGTTTAGGGTGAGAGGAAAAAAAATTAAAAGGGACATAAGGGGCAACGTTTTCACACGGAGGGTGATGCAATGAGCTGCCAGAGGTAGTGGTGGAGGGTGGTACAATTACAGCATTTAAAAGGATGGGTATATGAATAAGAAGGGTTTAGAGGGGTATGAGCCGAGTGCTGGCCAATGGGATGAGATTAGGTTTGGATATCTGGTCAGCATGGACGAGTTGGATCGAAGGGTTTGTTTCCGTGCTGCACGTCTCTATGACTAATCGTCTTCAGTGCTCCCATCGAGTGCATGAGCGTAAATTGCTTTATTACAGCTTCTGAGCAACATAACATTAACTGCGGTCGTTGAAATGAAAGCAGATACAAAGTAAGATAGCAATCGTAGTTTTGATAATCTTGAATTGATATTTTGTATGCAAATAAATTACTTTCTGGAAATGTTAATGATTCCATTATTTTCAGCCATTTTGTTGTTGTGATTTCCCTCCTAGATAATCAAGAAAAACAAATGAGCAAAAATAGAAGATAAATACTATAATAGAACATGAGCCATTGTTACTTGTAGTAAATACAAAACATAGTTTTCTACATATTTGCAAAGCTTATGCCAATCAAATTTGTTTAATTAGTGCTAACACCCACGTTTATACAAGATGATAAATATAGACAAAATATGTAGGCAAATTTGCTTTCAGAATGTTTATGAATACATTTCTACGTATTCTTTGGTTTTGAACTTGTAAAACAATATGTTTATTAATACATTCAGGCCTGTCATTTTTTTTTTGTAAATATATTTATTAGCAATTTTTTTAACTTTACAAACGTATAAAATTATTGAAAAAAACAATCAAACACAAATATCAGTATAATAAAAAGAAAAAAACACAAATTACAATACAACTACTATCTACTAATCTACTCTATAATACAAAACAAATCCTAACACTGTGCAAAGCAACACCAAAAAAAAGAAAAGCACAAAAAAAACCCAGAAAATACAGAACAGCTATGCTCGGCGCAAGGCTCCCACAAATCCTAACACTGTGCAAAGCAACACCAAAAAAAAAGAAAAGCACAAAAAAAACCCAGAAAATACAGAACAGCTATGCTCGGCGCAAGGCTCCCAAACAAAGGAACAGGAGCATTGTTTACATACCCGTATTAACTCGGGAGACCCCCTCCAGGGCCCAGGGCTTGACAAATCTAATCATCCAGGTTAAACAAACGCCCTAGTTAAGATAACTGATAAGTCTATATCCAAATAACTCAAGTAGGGCTGCCATGTCTTATAAAAATTGTCTGTTGTGTGGTGCACCATGTTTGTGAAATTTGGGGCACACTGAAGATGCCCCTTTTTTAAACTTCGCCAGACGGTCTGGTGCCAGATGAACACTGTGCAGAACTTTTAACTGTGTAGTGCATGTCCTGTTACAGATTGAGATCTTTTGAGTATTCTCCCATATGTTCTCCTATGTTTCAGAAGAGATCTCCACTCCCAGCTCTTGCTCCCAGACCTCTCATAACCGGTTAACATCCTGCCACCCAGAGGGCACGAACCGAAAGGGTGCATGTGGAGCGTAGCAACAACCTCTCTGTATCGGGCTTATAGTGCTTAGTGAGAAGTGTAGTCTTCTTCTGGATGAAATCCCTAACCTGAAAAAAAACCAGAAAATCTCTGTGCTGGACAACCGTATTTGCTCAAAAGACATCATAACCTCCCCCTCAAACAAGTCTCCCAAACTAGAAACTCCTCCCGCTGCCCATAGTTTGAACCCTGAGTCCATCATCCCTGGCATGCCAAGGCCTGTTATTGTTTAAAGTAGCAATGCTACATGGCTGTAGGATTAGGAGAGAAAACGTGTTCTAATGTTGAATAAGAAGTCAGAGAGAAAGGGAGTACTTATGGATTTTGACTGAATAGGATGTAGAGTACAAAGTAACCACGTAAAGTAGAGCAGGTAACAAGGAAGAACTTGCATTGACAAAATTCATGACCGCTGTATGCTCCATATTGGTTCAGTGAATTATCTTCAAAATGTAGCTCAATGATGAAACTCTGAGTCTCAGGGACATGGGTTCAAGGTCCATTCCAGAAAATGGTCATGTTATGCACACTGACCCTTCCATACAGTAATCCAGGTGTGTGTCATTAACAGTGAAATGAAATGAAACATTAAACTGGGGCCCAGTGTGCCCACAGAATGGATCCTTTAATGAAACCCCCCTCCCCACCCCTGTCCTCAGAGTTTACAACATTCAAGAGTATCTTGGAATAGACTATATTTACAGGTATTGTACAACAGCAACAACATGTCTAAGTTAACCAATATTTGCACACACAATCCTAAATTAAGAGTCCTAGGATGTAGTTAACTGTGGAATTAAGCGTGAGACAACTTCGATATATATTTATGAATTTTTGTAACCGGAATCAATTCTGGGTTACATTATAATATTAAGCACCATATCACAGAGTATATAGTAAATTAAAAATAGTCAATTAGCTTATGTACAGACTGACTATTATAATATTCCAAGCTATCTCCTTAAAAGGAGCATCAACTATAGGGTCAATCAAAGTTGGATTTTACATAACAATTTAACTTTAAATTTACATACATTTTTAAAATTAGCCTTAAGAAATTGAATATTCAAACAAATTTACTTATGTTACACTTAAATGCCAGTATAATTTTTTAAGAGGACAAAATGTCTTCATCCCAGTTTTCTTTAAGAGCAGTTTAGGAGCAGGGAAAGTGGCGGTTCCATAAGACCATAAGACATGGGAGCAGAAATTATGCCATTTAGCCCATTGAGTCTGTAGTGCCATTCAAACATGGCTGATAGATTTCGCAACCCCATGCTCCCACTTTCTCCCCGTAACCCTTGATCCCCAAGAATCTATCTATCTCTGCCCATCAAGTCAAAGAAGAGATCCATAAGGACTTTTTCATGAGCTCTAACTTTGCCCACAAGTTGTCTGAGTAGTTCTTTATCAAATTCTTTTTAGCTTTCCATATACAGTATATGAACTCAATTTATCTGATCCAAAAATCTAATCAGATTAGTTAAGTATGATTTTGTTAAACATATATGCTGGCTTTTCTCACTTAACCTGTGTTTGTCCAAGCATCTGTTAATTTTTAGATTAGATTACTTACAGTGTGGAAACAGGCCCTTCGGCCCAACAAGTCCACACCGCCCCGCCGAAGCGCAACCCACCCATGCCCCTACATTTATCCCTTACCTAACACTACGGGCAATTTAGCATGGCCAATTAACCTGACCTGCACATCTTTGGACTGTGGGAGGAAACCGGAGCACCCGGAGGAAACCCACGCAGACACGGGGAGAATGTGCAAACTCCACGCAGTCAGTCGCCTGAGGCGGGAATTGAACCTGAGTCTCTGGCGCTGCGAGGCAGCAGTGCTAACCACTGTGCCACCGTGCCGCCCACAAACATTTTGTCCTAAATTATCATCTCGAAAAGCTTTCTCATCATCGAGGTTAAACTGGCTGATCTCTAGTTGTTTGGTGGATGGAAGTTCTTTTTGCTGATTTGTAGAATTTGCTATTTTGTTTGTCAATTATTGTTTCACTGTTTATTTTGTGATTTATTATGGATTAAATGTAGAATCAATATTGAGCCTAGGATGTCACATATCACTAGTTAGCATGTTGCCTTTTCCAAAGGTAATATTGTACCTCTAAAAACCTCAGGTACAGTATCATGTAACCTTGTTAAGGAAAAATGTATCAAGTGCTTTTAATAGACATTTAATTAATTAAACCATTTATTCTTGTAGACTTTTACAATACTGTGAACAACTACTGGATTCTCAAGGAAAAAGACTTAAGAAATATCACTGTTCTCTCGATGGGCGGTGGTTTCCGTGATTATCAAGTCCGGTCTGGCCTAACAATTTTGCCAAGTCTGGGCCTTTACAATAATACTCTAAATGTTGTGGTAATGTACATATATTTTTTAAAAAAGTTCTATATTGGTTGCTGTTGGTATCAGTAATGTATTCATATTTATGTCATGTGCATCTATGTCTGAGCAATCCGTTTACAACAATCTAGGTTACACTAACAATGCTACATTGACTTATAAGGAAAATGCAAATCTTGAGTAGCAGTCAGTATTCTTACTGGTACTTTACATTGATGTGTGTATTTCAGTTCTGCACTCATTTGAATGTGCTTTTGCTCAAAATTATATGTTGTTTTGCTGTAAATATGATAAGTTTACGTATGTGTCTTTCTTCAGGCACAACATTAGAAATTAATCTAAAATTATCACAGTAAAGTTAAATTTCTACATCTTTGAGCATATTTTCTAATAATAGTGAGCAAAAGTAATTCTTGTCAGGTAAGTAGAAGAGATTCGTATCTGCATAAAATATTTGAAAAGCCAACCAGTAATACTTTGGAGATGACTGAAGAATCTGAAGAGGAGTGAGTTTGTTTCTTTTCTTTAATCCCCATTGTCCTCAAAGGATGTTGTTTTGTGGAAAATATAGAACACTGTAGAGTTTAGTATTAAGTCTAGTCACCAATAGTCCTTTTCAAACCCATTGAAAAGAAGTTATTGGTAAATTCTACATCTTTCTAACAATGTGTTCTGTGTTTGACTTAACAAAGCTCTTATAAACTTTCCAGGTTAGAAGTCCTCCTTATGATATCTATTTTAGTAGATTTCCCATGTTATTTTGGCATGGTCCCCATTTGAATTTCACCAATTTATCACAGACTGGCAAGTTGGATCAATTTTATCTTAATGGGTTTTATTTTACAAATCCAGTGCATTTATTGAATTTTATTTCTATTAATCTAATTTCTACTTTCTATATATAACCATGATTAACTTATTTTCCTAAATTCTGGAAGTGTGTTCTGATCTAATTTTGAGATTTACAACTCCCCAATCAAAGAACAGAAACTAAGAAAGTCCCTGGTTTATTGTTGATCAGGTAAATACAAAGAATTTTATTTTTCGAGGGTGATAGGACTTTTAAAATTTCATGCATTCATGCAAAGTGGGCATCACTAGGTAGACCACCATTCATTGTCTATCCTTAATTGCCCAGAGGACATTCCAGAGTCAACCACATTGTTATTGGTCTGGAGTCACACACAGGCCAGACCAAGTAAGAATAGCAGATTTCCTTCCTCAAATGACATTAGTGAACCGCATGTGCTTTTATGACAATCGACAGTGGTTACATTGATACCATTAGGCTAGCTTTTTATATAAGCTTTGTACTGAATTCACAGTTTATCATTTGTCGTGGTGGGATTTGAACCCATATTCCCAGAATTCGACCCTTGGATTCTAAGTTACTATGCCGCGGTCTCCCTCTACCCTAAATATATATTGAAGCAGAAATTAGGGCATCATTAGAAAAAGAATTGAAGTAGTCTGTAAGCGAATATAGAGAAAGGGCATAGGAAAATGATTCATGTCAGTGATTGATGTTAAAGATCTAACAGTTTCTGTACTGTATCTTGTTTTGATGATACAGTCAACTATTTTAGCTGTGATCGACTGGAGATATGGTTATCTGACAGAAGGTAATTTCATTTTAAAATCCAGAAACTTGAGAAAGTACTGTACTGTACTGTATCTTGTTTTGATGATACAGTCAACTATTTTAGCTGTGATCGACTGGAGATATGGTTATCTGACAGAAGGTAATTTCATTTTAAAATCCAGAAACTTGAGAAAGTATGTGAAGGCTTGCACATTCTAAACGGCATGTTTGCGGTTTTGACACAAGTCATGAGTTCCATTATTTTGACTAACTGAAAGAAGCAAGTTTCTTTGAAGCATCTGAGATGAGTTTCTTTCTACAAGTTAGGATTATGTTCACTGTTGTGGTTCTGTTTGCCGAGCTGGGAATTTGTGTTGCAGACGTTTCGTCCCCTATCTAGGTGACATCCTCAGTGCTTGGGAGCCTCCTGTGAAGCACCCGAGCTACAAATTCTCACAAACTTTGATTATGTTCACTCATGGAGAGAGATCAGTCTGTTAGCAGTGTCACTTTTTTAGTAGTCTGAAGATGTCTGGACTGAAAAATATAAAAAATGTTTGTGTTTTGGGAAGGGTTTCTACAAACCATTTTTCCATTGGAAGGAAGAACAGTCTTTTAGTTTCACACAGTACTTTAAAAATGGGAGCTGTTTTGGCTAGGGCTGTATGATCCAAGCAAACGTTTAGGCACTACTACATTCTCATCCTTCCATAAGCACATTGATTGTAATAGGAGATTGAAGGGAGACTATTAATTGATTTTGTGCACAAGTGAAGTAATGTAGACTTCAGTTATATTGATTTCTGACTGCTGGTAATGTGTGTTAGAATAAAGGTTTACTGCAGGTGTTACTTGAGAATAACTAAACTGAACTTTGGCTTTATATTAGCTTGAGCCTGTTGCTTACTATTATTAAAATGCTACAGTGTAGTACGATGTTGCATTTTCCTTTCCGACAAGATAGTTTCTTGAGCTTAGCTTTGCTATCAGGAGAATGTTCCAAATGAATGTTTGGTATTACTTTAGGGCAATTGTATGTATGCTTTTATTAAAGTCTTCAAATATGCACTGAATAAATTTGCCAATGCTTTTTACTTCATAGACATCAACGGTCCCAAGAGCATGGCTCTCAACTGATCACCTTTGCATAGTTTGGTAAGTATTAAAGAAAGACCATCTATAGGCAAAGTTTTTATTATGTATAGAATGTATAATATTGTATGTTATATATAGAAAGAAAGGTTACAAGCAATCGAAGTATATCACTCCAGCCAGGATTAAGGTTATAGTATGATTGCTAGCAGCATCCTTCCATGTATGTAAGAAGATACATGGGCGGCACGGTGGCACAGTGGTTAGCACTGCTGCCTCACAGCGCCAGAGACCCGGGTTCAATTCCCGACTCAGGCGACTGACTGTGTGGAGTTTGCACATTCTCCCCGTGTCTGCGTGGGTTTCCTCCGGGTGCTCCGGTTTCCTCCCACAGTCCAAAGATGTGCAGGTCAGGTGAATTGGCCATGCTAAATTGCCCGTAGTGTTACGTTAAAGGGGTAAATGTAGGCGTATGGGTGGGTTGCGCTTCGGCGGGTCGGTGTGGACTTGTTGGGCCGAAGGGCCTGTTTCCACACTGTAAGTAATCTAAGATGGACATGCAACAAATCCATTGGGAATGGATTAGCTTCATACGGTACACTTTCGTTGATGATTGAGGCAACCATCCATGAAAGGTAGTTTCTGCTACAAATGGCATATATGAAGTATTTGTCAGCTGCTTTTTGGAGGTGTTGTTTTTGGTGTTCGTGTCTGTTGCTAAGTCACTGCAACCACTGATGGTCATGGTGTTGCATACTGGCCCAAAGCTGACGTCGCTGTTATCCACATCGTTGGCAAGGCCAACAATTAATGTTTAAGGCCTACAAATCGCACAATGTCAAAAGCGTTTTTGCAGTGTAGAAAAAGGCCCTTTGGTCTATTGTGTTCAGGACTGTCATCAAGCATCTATCATTATCTTTGAAGTGGATAAACATCCTTGAAATGGGTTTTCACTACATTCATCAGCTGATGAATGGGTCTTTTGATTTAGTTTACTCGCCATGCAAAAATCCTTCAGTATGTCACCAGCTTTTATCCTGCAAATGTGATTGAGCTAGCAAAGACACTTTGCTCAATGAATGCCAGCAAACTGGGAAATATACCTTTGAGGGGATTACATTACTCATGGGTATGTCCTTCCATGAGATTCTTATAATGGGCCACAAACAACTAAGATGGAATTTGTTGGTCTTGCTTTACTGATAGCTGAAAATGATCAATCTATCATAACCATATATCAAGGTGCTAAAAAGACAAATTTCACAAAACAACGATGTGGCCTAAGAATCAGTCTGATGTTTTTCCATGCATGTTGTGAATCATCCCAAGGTGGTGGCTGCTTTGTTTATGCATTCCCATTTCCCTCACCTGGAGAAAGTTTGTATGTCGCCATGAATACAATGTGGCAGGATTGTAAACCACTTTAAGCAAGATTATTCATTGTGACCATAGGCAGAGATAACTGAACAATAACTAGAGATTTGTTGTACTTGCGTGTAGTCAGGGAAAGCAAGTTACAGGCACTGGTTAGATGATCCATGAATCTTTGTCGCCGAGTTTCTGTGTGAATAGTTGGTATAGCATTGACAGAGTACAGGAGTCTCTTTATTGAGGTGTGCTGTACTTTTGTCTTCACTTTTAGTCTGGACAAATTATGGAGCTTGTTGTCTGGTCTAGTATGCAAGTAAACTCCTTCCATATCGGCAGAGTGGCCGAGGTCAGGGACATTGAGCCTGTTAAGCATGGCCCTGGTGAAGGCCTTCCTTGTGATAATAAAGAGTGAAGTGTCCCTGTAGTTGTCTCCACCTCCTCTGCTACCTTTACTTTGTATCACACATGTCATGTGGAACCAATCTGATCTTCAGAACAGAAGGAGGAGATCATGAAGGTAGGGCATCAGATAAAACTTCTTGTGCTTGAGCAGTTTGGATGGAAATCCAGCCATGCCGTGTGTATTTCTGCATGCTAAGCAATCAGTGACCTTTTTGAGCTCTCAGCAGTACCCAACTCAATAAGGCATCTGTTTGCTTCTAAGATTCCTTTAGCCCTATTGATTTTTTGGGCAACTTTAGTGATGGTAGGTGCCCTCTTGTTCCATCATACATAATGTGTAGGTTCTGTTGTTACAGGCAGTTTAGATTTCTTGACACAAGTTGATCCAGTGGTTATTTGCCTTGTATCTGGGCAAATAACCACTGGATCAGCTATATCTTCTGCACAGCCATCCTGGATAATTTCAAGTGATGCAGTTTCTAGCTGATGAATGTAGTGTATGGCATGCTTATCTTCAATGAGTATAGGAGTTTGGATGTTATTTTGCAGTTGTATAGGACATTGCTGAGGCCACATTCAGAATATTGCATTCGATTCTGGTCTCTCTGCTGTAGAAAAGATATTGTTAAACTTGAAAGATTCAGAAAAGATTTACAAGGATGTTGCCAGGATTGGAGGGTTTTGGCTATGGGGAAAGGCTGAATAGGGTGGGGCTGGCTTCCCTGGAGTATCAGAGGCTGAGGGATGACCTTATAGGTGTTTATAAAATCATGAGGGGCATGTGTAGGATGAATAGCCAAGGTCTTTTTCCCTGGATAGTGAAGTCCAAACTAGAGGGCATAGGGTATGGGTGAGAGGGGAAAGATTTAAAAGGGACCTAAAGGACAACTTTTTCACACAGAGGGTGGTGCATGTATGGAACGAGCTGTTGTAGAGAAAGTGGTGGAGGATGGTACAATTACATTATTTAAAAGGTACCAGGATGCATATAGGAATAGAAAGGGTTTAGAGGGATATGGGCCACATGCTGGAAAATGGGACCACATCAATTTAGGATATCTGGTTGGCATGGACATGTTGGATGTTTCCGTGCTGTATAACTCTATGACTCTATACTTTGTTTTTGTTGTATCAGGTAGTCTTTGATTTTTTGTTTCGTTGATGAACGTCATCACTGCCCAATAAGTCTCAAATCAGTCCTTGTTTGATTTCCACTTTTATCAAATCTTGCTACCACAGTCAGAAATCATTGAACTCATGACTCCCAACGTTGGCATTTTGCTGGCCCTTGAATCAGCATCTCAAAGATCAACTCCATCACTTGCTGCATGATATTCTAAGGCACATTGTAAATAGCTATATATTACTCACCCTGCGTGATTTCCGTGTAATGGTTAGGCAGAATTTGATGCTTTGATCATTATGAAGTGTTCGAGGTCAATGACAACATACAAAATCTTTTTGAGCTATATGCCCCGAATGAGCTTCACCAGCACTTTTCTTTAGAGTTTGCTATAAGGTATCAAGGTCTGGCCATCATTATCAACTTGACCAGATTATCAACAGATGGCACAACCTGCCTGGCTTCTTCCAAATCTGCACCCTCTACATCACTAATTGTAACACTGAGCACTCCCTGAGCATTAGTATGAAGGTGTCACCCAAAGGTTTCACAGCTCCAAATGCAATGGCCTACCATGTACTAATTTCTGCCAAATACTAGTAATTGTAACAAAAGAAATAAAATTTTAAGGAAAATTAATTTAAGAAAAGCTGTGGAAAATTCTTTATCACCCAGCTAATGTTGCAAGTGTGCACTGGCAAGCCAGAAGGTGGTTTGAAGTGCGTCTACTTCAATGCCAGGAGCATTCGGAATAAGATGGGTGAACATGCAGCATGGATTGGTACCTGGGACTTCGATGTTGTGGCCATTTTGGAAACATGGATAGAGCAGGGACAGGAATGGTTGTTACAGGTTCTAGGGTTTAGATGTTTCAGTAAGAACAGAGACGGTGGTAAAAGAGGGGGAGTGTGGCATTGTTCGTCAAGGACAATATTATGGTGGCAGAAAGGATGTTGAAGGACTTGTTTACTGAGGTAGTATGGGCTGAGGTTAGAAACAGGAAAGCAGAAGTTACCCTGTTAGGAGTTTTCTACAAGCCTCTGGATAGTTCCAGAGATGTAGAGGAAAGGATAGCAAAGATGATTCTTGATAGGAGCGATAGTTATAGGGTAGTTGTTATGGGGTATTTGAACTTTCCAAATATTGACTGGAAACACTATATTTTGAGTACTTTATATGGGTCAGTTTTTGTCCAATGTGTGCAGGAGGGTTTCCCGACACAGTATGCAGACAGGCCAACAAGGGGCGAGGCCACATTGGATTTGGTATTGGGTAATCAACCAGGCCAGGTGTTAGATTGGGAGGTAGGTGAGCACTTTGGTGATAGTGGCCACAATTCAGTAATATTTACTTTAGTGATGGAAAGGGATCAGTATGTAACGCAGGGCAAGACGCATAGCTGGGGGAAAGGCAATTATGATGCAATTAGGCAAGAGTTAGGATGCATAAGATGGGGAAGGAAACTGTAAGGGATGGGCACAATTGAAATGTGGAGTCTATTCAAGGAACAGCTACTGCATGTCCATGATAAGTATGTACCTGTCAGGCAGGGAGGAAGTGATCGAGAAAGGGAGTCATGGTTTACTAAAGAAGTTGAATCTTATGTCAAGAGGAAGAAGAAGGCTTATGTAAGGATGAGACGTGAAGGCTCGGTTAAGGCACTTGAGAGTTACAAGTTAGCCAGAAAGGATCAAAAGAGAGAGCTAGGAAGAGCCAGGAGAGTACGAGAAGTCATTGGCAGCTAAGATCAGGGAATACCCTAAAGCTTTCTATAGGTATGTCAGGAATAAAAGAATGACGACAGTACGATTAGGGCCAATGAACGACAGTAGTGGGAAATTATATGTGGAGTCAGAGGAAATAGGAGAAGTACTAAATGAATATTTTTCATTAGTATTCACACTGGAAAAAGACATTTTGTTGAGAAGAATACTGAGATACAGGCTACTAGACTAGACGACGTTGAGTTCACAAAGAGGAGTTGTTAGCAATTCTGGAAGGTGTGAATATAGATAAGTTCCCTGGGCTGAATGGGATTTATCCTAGTATTCTCTGGGAAGCCAGGGAGGCGATTGCAGAGCCTTTGGCTTTGATCTTTATGTCGTCATTGTCTACAGGAATAGTGCCAGAAGACTGGAGGATAGCAAATGTTGCCCCCTTGTTCAAGAAAAGGGGGTAGAGACATCCCTGGCCAATTGTAAACCAGTGAGCTTTACTTTGGTTGTGGGTAAAGTGTTGGAAAAGGTTATAGGAGATAGGATTTATAATTATCTAGAAATGAATAAGTTGTTGTGGTTCTGTTCGCCGAGTTGGGAATTTGTGTTGCAGATGTTTAGTCCCCTGTCTAGGTGACATCCTCAGTGCTTGGGAGCCTCCTGTGAAGTGCTTCTGTGATGTTTCCTCCGGCACCCGAGCTACAAATCTTCTCCCAAACTTTGAAGGAATAAATTGATTAGGGATAGTCAGCGTAGTTTTGTGAAGGGTAGGTCATGCCTCACAAACCTTACTGAGTTCTTTGAGAAGGTGACCGAACATGTGGATGAGGGTAAAGCGGTTAATGTGGCGTATATGGATTTCAGTAAGGCATTTGATAAGGTTCCCCATGGTAGCTATTGCACAAAATAGGAGGCATGGGATTGAGGGTGATTTAGCGGTTTGGATCAGAAATTGACTAGCTGGAAGAAGACAGAGGGTGGCAGGAGATGGGAAATGTTCATCCTGGAGTTCAGATGCTAGTGATGTACTGCAAGGATCTGTTTTGGGGCCATTGCTGTTTGTCATTTTTATAAATTACCTGGATGAGGGCTTTGAAGAATGGATTAGTAAATTTGCGGATGACACTAAGATTGGTGGAGTTGTGGATAGTGCCAAAGGATGTTGCAGGTTACAGAGAGACATAGATAAGCTGCAGAGCTGAGTTGAGAGGTGGCAAATGTGTTTAATGTGGAAAAGTGTGAGGTGATTCACTTTGGAAGGAGCAACAGGAATAAAGAGTGCTGGGCTAATGGTAAGATTCTTGGTAGTGTAGATGAACAGAGAAATTTTGGTGTCCATGTACACAGATCCTTGAAAGTTGTCACCCAGGTTGATAAGGTTGTTAAGAAGGCATATGGTGTATTGGCGTTTATTGATAGAGGGATTAAATTTTGGAAGCATGTGGTCATGTTACAGTAGTACAAAACTCTGATGCACTTGGAGTGTTGTGTGCAGTTCTGGTCACCACATCATAGAAAAGATGTGGAAGCTTTGGAAAAGATTCAGAGGAGATTTACTAGGATGTTGCCTGGTATGGAGGGACGGTCTTATGAGGAAAGGATGAGGGATTTGAGGCTGTTTTCATTAGAGAGAAAGTTGAGAGGTGACTTAATTGAGACATATAATCAGAGGGTTAGATAAGGTGGACAGTGAGAGACTTTTTCCTCAGATGGTGATGGCCAATATGAGGGGGCATAGCTTCAAATTGAGGGTTGAGAGATATAGGACAGATGTCAGAGGTTGTTTCTTTACTCAGAGTATTAGGGGCATGGAATGCCCTGCCTGCAACAGACTCACCAACTTTAAGGGCATTTAATGATCATTGGATAAACATTTGGATGAAAATGGAATAGTTTAGGTTGGTTGGACTTCAGATTGGTTTCAAAGGACAGCACAATATTGAGGCCGTGTAATGCTCTATGTTATCAAGGTGTCGGTATTGCCATAAAGCTGATAATGTAAGGATTAATCTGAACTTAGTTGACTCCTGTATTGCCCCACACTGTTGGAGAAATAACACGACTACAAAGTTGCAATTCTGTATGATCTAATCAAAACTGACAACTGATTTTTATGTTCATACATTGCTTGGTTTAATCTATCAAATTTTAAAAACATATTTTATTTCTTTTTGTGAGGCGAAATATGTGATAAAAAGATCTATACATCACAAAGTGAATCCACTTTGAATATTTAATCTTATTTTAAATTGTTCACCTTTTGTCTATAAATGTACAGGTATTCTGTACTGTAAGTCTTTTTAGGATAATGAGAGTGACTCTAGTTAGAGTTCTAAGTATAGCACAATACTGAATTGCATTTTCTTGTTTTCTCAGGTGTAAAGAGCTGGTCCTAGCCACTGTTAGAGCTTTTTTTGATCTTGTTGATCATCAGACCAATCAGGTAGACTTAATTTTGTGTATTTTTTTCATTATTAATAATTGTAGCATGAATTTTATTGATAAATTTCATAGCTCTGGATAATTACTGTTATGGTAAAAATAGAGCCATTTAAAACTTCTTATTTAGTGCTCCATACTATGTTAAAAATTGTTTGTTAAGGTATTTGTTACCATGTATTTTATTTAAAGGCAATGCCTATGTTTTCACTGAAGGATTTTGTATTTTACCATTTTGATTGTGGGTAAATTCCTAGCCTTCATATTGGATTTTTCAAGAAGAATGTTCATTATGGATAAAGAGTCACGAAACTGAGAGTCAACATCAGGAATATAACCAGATTTTGATTCTTCCATTTGAGAGAGCAAAACTAACAGAATTTCCTTCCTTTTGAATACTGTCAAGTTATTATTAAATGTTATTTAAAGGACTGTAACAAAATGGCAAAGCTTTGGTAGACAAGTCCTTGGTTTGATCTTGCATCAAAACAACATTGAACACAGGGCATCATACTTAGAATTGTGGAATAAAGTTGTAAGTAATTTACTGGAAGTGAGAAGAAGTGTAATATTGATATGAGCTTTTGCAGCAGAGAAAATAGTATGTTTTGTATTCCCATAGTTTTGCTGTTTAGTGGTATACCTGAGAAAAGAGAAGCCTGAAGTTTCAGTTGCCCATGGTGGCATGTTTGGAGGTAAGGTGACCCGCAAACAATACAGAATCCAGTCCAGCTGCCTCCATGGCACATTCCCACCTCCCTCCATGGCACATTCCCATCTCCATGGGATTCTGAAAGAGAAAGATTAATGATGGGAATAATTATGTGTAAGAGTGCAGTGAGTAACCAATTAAGTACCTTAAAAGCTTAATTAATGACATTCTTCTGACATTGACTGAATTTTTGATCATGTATGCAGGACACTTATGGTGTTAAGAATGCTGTCATGAAACTCTGATGACCTCTCAGCTACAGAGCATACAACAACTAAAGCCAGAGAGTCCAATCTGTTTGGATCTTTTAGCCACAACTGCAACAGTGCTAATTAATTTGGTGGAATCGTCCTCGTGATTCCCGTCGGCCCTCACCTTGCTGGTCGTGTAACATTCCTGATTTGTAGCCAGCAACTGGGTGCCTATGTCCTTGCACGCTTCAGCCTGCCTATTTTTGCAGTAGATCTTTGAATGCTGCAAGACCTGCTGTTCACCCTCTAAACTGAGTTCTTGGAAGCAACCACTTAATTAGCCATTTCCTTAAAATCAGTCCCTGGGCCAGCATGTATGGCTTCCCAACCTGCATATCATATGGACTGTGGAAGTCGGAAGAAAAGTTCAGTTCCCCAGTATCTTTGTTATTGTTTCCTGATACCTAATGCCATTTAATAGGTTAAGAGTGGTTAGTTTATAGTGTTAAAGTATTCGTGAAGAATTCTTTGGTTTTAATTCATAGTAATTGTGATGATATTATTCATGGAAATTCAGGTGGTTAAAAGTTTTTTTTAAGAAGTGTAATTAGCCTCATGGGAAGGATTACAGAATTAGCTCAGCATGTAAGATTCTCTTCAAAAGATAATTTCTTGCTCTAACTGCCAGTTCAATAATAAAAGAGCTTCCTCTGCAGGCAAACTGTAAACTTTACCAGGGCTGTGTGTAGTGTCTATAGTAGACTGGGACCACTTTTGCAAAATCTTGTACCTTCTATGATTTTCCTCGAGTGATTGTCTGAATGAGGTTCACCTTGACTGGTGTTAATGGAACTAGGCTGTAGAATTGATATTGATATAAGCCACAATTACTCTTCATTCAGCTGATATCAGCCACCTATCCGATGCCTGAAACCATGTGATACATGTAGTTCGAGAGCCAGCATCTCATCATAGATCAACAGAGATCCCTAGCTTTGAAATCTTTCGAAGACAGTGAGCAGCGCTCAACCAAATCCATATTAGATATAAATAATGAAGCCATCTGCTCGATAATTTGAAGATGAGCAGCAAAACTAGGTGCAATTGTGATCATGTGTCCCAGATCATAGATCTGATCACATCAATCTGCTCACAAAGGTCAGATACCTTATTTCTCCATTCTGCATGCCAGACAGCCATTGATTTATTCTGCAAATTAGATGCACCTGTCATATAAAAGTAGTTGTAGGGTCTTGAGAGTGTGAGGTGTGATTCTTGTGTAACCTTTAATAGAATATTTGCACAATAAAGTAAGGTCTTACAATTGATCTGACATGTTGAAAATAATGTAAACTATGGATTTACTAGGATTTTGTTACTTCAGTAACTAATGAATTTTAAATATGCTACTCTTCATGCCTATGGAGCTGACATTATAAGATTACACTGCATTATTGTAGATCAAAGTCAAAATTCAGATTTTTCAAAAACTTAGTTGGGCCTTATTGATGGTTTGTTTTTAAGATAACATCAGATCTAGAGAAGAGGATATCTGTTCTCCATCATCATTTTGTCAACTATTCAGAAAAGTACTCTGAGGATAATCTTGAGTCTTCAGTCGAATTCTCAGGTTTGAAGTGGTACATTGTTTAAAATCAGTGATTTAGCTAAATGTGTAAATTATGTTTAACATATGTGTTTATTTTAGATTCATCTGCAACATGGAGTGTAATTAACACATACAGTTGGACTTATAGCAGTCCAGAGGTACTATCTTTATGAAACTTTTAAGCTGCTGCCAATATAAACTTTCTTCATATATTCTGAATGAATTTTCAATTTTGAAATTATATATTTGCCAAAAATATCTTTCAGTTTTCTGCATGGGAACCCAAGGCAGCATATTTTCTTTTACCGCTTCCAAGTGAAGGGGAACCCCACAATAATTTATATTGTCGAACTACTAATTTGGTAAGGAAACACTCCTTTATAGTCGTAATATTGCAGTTGTAACAACTTTTACTTAAGCATTTATTACCATACATAGTAAACTGCATGAATATTTTTAGATATATTATTGGAAAGAACAATGGGTGGCCTATGCATCACAAATGGAAAGATCTGCACCATTGAGAAACAATTTCTATAAGACCATAAGATACAGGAGCAGATTTAGGACATTTAGCCTTCTGAGTCCACTCCACCATTCAATCAATGACTGAAATGTTTCTTAATCCCATTTTCTGTCCCTAACTCTTGATCAACTATCTAACTCTGTCTGAAAGATACTCAATGATTTGACCTCCACAGCTTTCTGTGGAAATGAGTTCCACCGTTTAACCATCCTCCAGCTGAAGAAATTCCTCTTCATCTCAGTTCCATAGGGCCATCCTTTCACTCTGAGGCCATGCCTTTGGGTCCTCGTCTCTCCTAGGAGTGGAAACATCTTTTCCATGTCAGTTCTATCCAGGCCTCTTGATGTTCTGTTTCAATGAGATCCCCCCTCATCTTTCTAAACTCGATTGAGTACAGACCAAGAGTCCTCAGCTTCTATATGACAAGACCTTCATCCCCAGAATCATTTTTGTAAGCTTCCTCTGAAACCCTTCCAATATTAGCAAATCCTTCTTAGATATGGAGCCCAAAACTGCTCCCAATATTCCAAATGCGGTTTAACTAGAGCATTATATAGATCAGCAGTGCATCCCTGCTTTTGTAGTATAGTCCCGCAATGAATAAATGCAAATATTGCATTTGCCTTCTTAACTGCCAACTGATCCTGAATGTTAACTAGAAGAGAATCCTGAACTAAATATTTTGTGCTTCAGATTTCCAAAGTTATTTCCTATTTAGAAAATAGTTTGTGCCTCTATCCTTCCTACCGAAGTACATAACCTCACACTTTCCAATCTGTCACATTTTTGCCTATTGTGTTATCTTGTCCAAGACCATCTGCAGCCTCCCCATTTCCTCAACGTTACCTGTTCTTCCACCTCTCTTTGTGTCATCTGTCAACTTAGCAATAATGTCCTTAGTTCCTTCATTCAGATCATTAATGTATAATATGAGTAGTTGTTGTCACAACACTGATCCCTGCGGAAGAAGATCCCTTTATCTCCACTCTCTATAAGTCAGCCAAACCTCTATCCATGCCAAGTACCTTGCCTTTAACACAATGGGCTCTTGTCTTATTTAGCAGCCTCTTGTGTGGCACCTTGTTGAAGGCCTTCTGAAAATCCAAATAGATTACGTCCCCTGACTCTCTTTTGTCTAACTTGCATGTTACCTCCTCAATGTGTTCTAACAGATTTATCTGGCATGCTCTCCCTTTGACAAAGCTATGCTAAATTCAACCATTTTTTGCTTTGCTCTTCCAAGTACTCCACAATTTCATCCCACAAATAAACTCTAAAATCTTACCAACGACTGGGCTCTAGCTAACTGGCCTTAAATTTCCTGTCTTCTGCCTCCCTCCTTTCTGAAACAGGTGTTATATTAATCATTTTCCAAGCTTCTGGGATTATCGCTGATTGCTGTATTTACTGAAAGATCACCTGCAATGCCTCCACAGCCTCCACATCTGTCTCCTTCAGAACTTCCTCTGGTCTGGGTGATTTATCCACCTTCAGACTTTTCAGCTTCCCCATCACCTTCTCCTTAATGATGACCATAATACCTTTGTCCCTTGACTCCCTTGAATTTCTGGAATGCTGCTAGTATTTTCTATTTTAATACAGATGTAAAATATCACTACTTGGTTCCTCCACTTTTTCTTTGTTCCCTGTTACTACTAGCCTCATTTTCCAGTGGTCCAATGTCCACTCTTGCCTCTCTCTTACTTTTTAGATATGTTAAAAAAAACTTTTGCAATATTCTTTCAACTAGCTAACTCACCTCATATTTCATCTACTCCCTTTCTTTATTGCTCTTTTAGTTGTCCTCTGCTGGTTTTTAAAAGGCTTTCCAATCCTCTTTTCCTCACTAATCTTCTCTACATATGCTGTCCCTCACTTCTCTTATCAACCACAGTTGCCTTATCCTCCTTAGCATGTTTCTTTTTCGTTGGGATGAATTTCTGCTGTGCCTCTCAAATTACCCCAGAAACTCCTGCTAGTGCTGCTCCGGTTTCTTCCCTGTTAGGCTCACCTTCCAATCAACTTTGGACAACAACTCCCTCATGTCCTTGTAGTCATTTTTTACTAAATTGTAATACTGTTACATCTGATTCTCAAATTGCAGGTGAATTCTAACAAATTGTGGTCACTGCCATCAAGGGTTCCTTCCCATAGCTCCCTAATAAACACTATCTTATTAAACAGTGGCACCGTGGCTCAGTGGTTAGCACTGCTGCCTCACATTGCTTGGGACCTGGGTTCGATTCCAGCCTCAGGTGACTTTCTGTGTGGAGTTTGCACATTCTCCCTGTGTCTGCGTGGGTTTCGTACCACAATTCAAAGATGTGCAGGTTAGGTGAACTGGCCATGCTAAATTGCCCATAGTGTTCAGGGATGTGTAGGATGGGTGCATTAGTTAGGGGTGAATGTAGAGTAATAGGGTAGGGGAATGGGTCTGGGTGGGTTACTCTTTGGAGGGTCAGTGTGGACTCATTGGGCCAAATGGCCTGTTTCCACAATATGGGATTCTATGATTGTATGCACATCATCAAATTCAAAATTGCCTGTTCTGTAGTGAGCTCTATCACAAATGGCTGCAAAAAACCCATCTCATAAACATTCCAGAAATTGCTTTCCTTGGGATCTGCTACCAATCTGATTTTCCCAGTCCACCTGCATATTGAAGTCCCCCATGGTTATTGTAACAGTGCTATCCTTACATATCTTTTCTATTTCCTGCTTTATTATCTACCCCACATCCTGACTGCTGCAAGGATACCTATACATAACTCCCAGCAGGGTCTTTTTTACCTTTGCATTCTACTTGATTGTTTACAAACCAATCTTAACATTCTTTTACAACAAAACAAAATATACTTCTTTGACTGGCCTAGTTGTACACTTGTGTCTTGGTTCACTAACTCACACCTCAGTTTGCATTTTGAATTACTTTGACACAACCTCAAATGCATCTGGATTTTTGAATTGACAGGAGCCAAGTACTTGGATCTATGGCTGTGTGAAGGTTGACCAGTCTGCTTGGTAAGTTATTCTTAACAACTGTTATTTCTTTGTGAAACTGTGGACACAATTATGTTAAGATACTAGTGCATTTTTTGGTGTTTATAAAAGAGAGTTGAGAACTTTAGATGGATAGGATCCTATGTTGTTACTACTTACAGTTTTTTCTTGAATAGCTTGCATTATAGGAAACATTTTCAGTCAGAACCTCATGCTTGGCAAATGTCATCTAGTTGGCATGTTACTAGTATAAAAATGGTTTTGTCTGTATGTACAGGTCTTTTGTGACTAATAAGTTGCATCTCAATAGAAAGAATGAGATCTGGATACTGCTAAATGCTAACATCAGATTCTGACAAGCCCACAAGCTGACAGTTGTATAAGCTTGAGGCTGATGTGTGATAAAACTGAAGAGAAACAAATGTTGTGGCAGTGAGACTAATCAAAGACTGCAGCATTAATTCATACCTGAAATATATATGCTAAAATCAAATTTTGAATAGAAACAAAAATGTTTAATAGTTGTGCTCACAATTTTGTTGCATTTTTAAACTTCCATGCAAGATTTTGTATTGCAGTCTGTGTTGTTGACTGCTCTTGTTTAACGAGATACGTGTAGTGAACATAGCCAGGGGCTACGATGGGGAGTCTGTGGCAGGGATGAAGGCTGTTTTTTCCTTCTATTTTGATTTTAAGAGCTGCCATGAAGGATCATGACATCGAGACAGGCTTTTTAAACCAGCTTATCTCAGCACTTGGCAGCCACTCTGCCTCCAAACTATTTCCAGAGGTGACAAACACAATTCCAATCACTACCTGCCCACAACTGTTTGACACACTTTCTCCTGAATTGGGTTTGCAGATCCGGATGTTTTACCACCTGTGCATGTTTGACTATGGAGTGGACGTTCAGGCCTAGACTCTTGTTTGCTGTGTGATAGTCTACTATTCTGAAGCCTTCGGACTACATTTGTGTCCCCAATTGTTCCAGTTTCAGTCATTGTTGCATCCAAAAAATACATCTCGAGGTCCTTGATGATATCACAGATCAGAAGGAGCTGAGATGTATTTGAATTATTTATTTAAAACCTAGCTATTCAAAGGCTGCAGATTAAATTAGATTACTTACAGCGTGGAAACAGGCCCTTCGGCCCAACAAGTCCACACTGACCCTCCAAAGAGCAACCCACCCAGACTCATTCCCCTACATTTACCACTTCACCTAACACTAAGGGCAATTTAGCTTGGCCAATTCACCTAACCTGCACATTTTTGGACTGTGGGAAGAAACCGGAGCACCCGGAGGAAACCCACGCAGACATGGGGAGAATGTGCAAATTCCATAGAGACAGTTGCCTGAGGCAGGAATTGAACCTGGGTCTCTGGCGCTGTGAGGCAGCAGTGCTAACCACTGTGCCACCGTGCTGCCCATTAATGTGTGCCACAAGAATACAACCACCAAATATTTATGTAATGTATGAGATACCCATTGAACAGTTTGAACACTTGAAAGACTTGTTAGACAAGGTGCCAACAGTAGTAATATGAAAATGGCAGAAATCAACATCAGTTTTCCAAGCCTTTCAGAATAAAGTTTTGTAAATATACTTGTTTAGACATGTGATGATGCACCTCCATTGGTCAGTGGGACCTGGAACCTGGGCCCACTGGCCCAAAGGTAGAGACACTACGATTGTGCTACAAGATCCCACCCTTTTAGAATAAGTTTATGGCTTGACCTGGGATGTGGACATCAGCCAGTCTTAGCTCAATATTGTCTGCATCTGTAGCAATGTCTATTGTAAGCATTTTCGATTATCTGGGTGGTGTGACAAACAAAAAAAAAACCCCACAAATAATCTGTAATTGCAGAAACACTATTTCGTCAAACTTGGTCATCCACTTTCTCCTCTCCTAAAAAAAACTCACCTCCTCCATGCCTCCCAAGAAATGATAGGTAAGTAAATACATCCATGACAACATTTTAAATTGTACTTCATTTGAGTTTAGGAACACCAATTCAAATCAGATTGTTATAATCAGTGCCATTTTCATCAGGAAAATGTGAAGTATATTGAGGATATCCACTTTCCCTCACTTATTGTGTTACATACTGTTAAAGTATTCAGAATTGAAAAAGATATAAATATTTGCATGCATTTCCATAGTTTCCTTTTATAGTCAATATGGATCATGTTTTCATCAAGCTAATTGCATAGTCAGTAAAGTATTAAACTAACCAGCAGACTTGCAAATTTTACATTTGGTAACCTTTCTGTTTTAGTAAATGTAAAAGTTATTTTCCAAGCCTTTCAGAATAAAGTTTTGTAAATCTACTTGTTCAGACAAGTAGATTTACAAAAATTTACAAATAATTTGAAACTATTGGATTAGATCTATGCAATTAAAGACCAGATTTGTTATGTTGGATTGTCCTGTGATACCCAGTGCCATTTATTCATTTTAGGTCAGTAGCAAATATGAGGATTTCTCCTTACCCTTGAATGATTGGTATAGATTTAAGAAAAACTGCAAGAAAATGCCTCCAGAGGGCAGTGTATAGTAGTGCCTGACTTGACAAAGCTACAATATGCTGAGAGGAATGTTCTCTCCCTTCATTTTCCTGGATAGAGTTTTCGGTTTCAGTTAATTTGTTTTTAGGGCTGTCCCTAAAGACACAAGATGTTGAGCCTCAATAAGCCGGAGATGTTCCTAGCAATATATGAAGGAGTGACCTGAGTAGAGCTTTGTGATCAAGTTGCTTTTGTGCTAATTCTGATGTTTTTATAATACCTTTTTTGTACTCTAGTCTGAGGAAAATGACCTGGTGCTGCTCTACCCTTTATTTATTACATCTTTATTCCAGGCTGTACCAGGACCAGTTCAAGTATAGGATTGAAAATGTAAGAGTTGCTATTTCTAGTTATGCTGAAGGATCTCTAATGTCGATTGAATATCCTGAAATTGAATATGATGAATGATTCATATACTGATTAATTTCATTGTGGTCTGAACTGGTGCCTCCCCTTAGGTTTTCTTCAGCCATTTTATTCATATTGAGCAACTGCTTTTCTAGTGTCGATTTGTTCAGTTATAGATTTTTTAAGACACTGCCTTGGTCACTTCTTCAATGCAGAGTACCGTAATGCATGAAGTTCAGTATGCTAAATTAATTTAACATAGGAGGCAAGATTGTTGCCCAAGGTTGGACATGTTAAATTTTTCCATGATGGCAAGTGCACTGAGAGTCAGTCCCTCTGTCAATCTTGTTGCATCTTGACCTAGTTTTGTTTTGAAAGGTAAACCCTTGGTATTACTAAATTGCTATCTACACTGAAAAGATCAGTGGGGGAGCTGGTTGTTTAGTAAATTGAAATAACCGCAGCAGAATCTTTCTCTGTGCTGGTCTCAAAGAAGGAATGGCATAGTTGGCAGTGAAGAAGTTTTTCTAAAATTACAAAGGGATCTTTATCAAATGGGTCAATTGGTTGAAAATGGCAGATGGAGTTCCAACTGGATAAATGCAAGTTATTGCATTTTGGTACAACAAACAAGGGTGGGGCTCTGGGTGGTGTTGTACAACAGATGGACCTAGGGGTGCAGGTACATAATTCTTTAAAGTTTGTGTCACATAGACAGGATGGTTAAAAAGGCATTTGGCATGCTTGCCTTCATTGCTCAGTTCTTTGAGTATAGGAGTTGGGATGTTATGTTGAAGTTGTACAGGACTTTGTGAGGCTTCTCTGTGTCCATTTCTGGTTGCCCAGTTATAGGAAGGATATTATCAACCTGGAGAGGGTTCAGAAGAGATTTACCAGGAAGTTGCCAGGTATGGAAGGTTTGAGTTATAAAGAAAGGTGAGGTAGACTGGGACTTTTTTTCACAGGAGCGTACAAGGTTGAGAGGTGACCTGATAATAATGAGTGGTATAGATAGAGTCAATGGCAGTTGTCTTTTCTAAGATAGGGTGTTTTAAGACCACGGGCACATTTTTAAGGTGAGAAGAGGGAGATTAAAAAAAGACATACAACGCAACTTTTTTACACAGAGGGTGGCTCGAGTGTGGAATGAACATCCTGAGGAAGTGGTGGATGGGGGTACAATTACAACATTTAAAAGAGATTTAGATGGATACATGAATAAGAAACATTTGGAGGGATATGGGCCAGGAGCAGATAGATGGGACTAGTTTAGTTTGGGATTATTGTTTGGCATGGACTGGTTAGACCGAAGGGTCTATTTCCACACTGTATAACTCTATAAAAGCAATTCCATATTGGCTAGTCAAGTCTTTTGGACATCTCCAAGTGTTTTTCAGCAATTTAGGTTAATCGTTATATGTTGGGAGCGTGTTAACCAATTTGCCCACAAGATCACAATGTGATCATGACCAGATAACTTGTTTTAATGGTAGCGGTTAAGGAATAAATGTTAGCCAGGACCCTAGAAAAGATAGCACTGCTGTTGTCCAAATAATGGGATTGAATCTTTTATATGCCCATGGATGTTTAGTTATGGTTCATTAGCTATGGAAAATGCAGGGTTACAGGGATAGGGTAAGACTGCTGGGTGGGCTGCTCTTCAGAGGCTTTGTGTGGACTCGATGGGCTAAATGGCCTGCTTCCACAATGTAGGAATTCTATGATTTTATGTGTAATTGAGAGTGAAGACCTTGCTTCAGTTTAGTATTACATCCAGTATAGTTGCCCTGTTACTGGATGCAGCCTGGATTTTGTGCAAGAGTCTCTGAAATGGAACTTAAACACAAACTTCTGATTGAGAACCAGTAGTGCTATCACTGAGACCATAGATGTCTTTAGATAATCCCAAATGTAGCTGAAGGGAAGAAATCCAAATTTTGCCTTTTGTTGACTTCTATATTTTCAGTTAAAGAATGTGCAAATCAGATATAATTTACCAAATAAGAACACAAGGCAGAAATAAAAGCGAAAGTGAGGACTGCAGATGCTGGAGATCAGAGCTGAAAAATGTGTTGCTGGAAAAGCGCAACAGGTCAGGCAGCATCCAAGGAGCAGGAGAATCGACGTTTCGGGCATAAGCCCTACTTCAGGAATAATTCCTGAAGAAGGGCTTATGCCCGAAACGTCGATTCTCCTGCTCCTTGGATGCTGCCCGACCTGCTGCGCTTTTCCAGCAACACATTTTTCAGCAGAAATAAAAGTGCCAACATTTAATTGTTATAGAAATGTTTACAAAAGGCTAATTTGTATTAGGACTAGTTTGTTGCATGTGTGTTAAATAGAATATTGGTATCCCAAGGATGACTGTGATCTATTGACTTGTTTTTCTTTTCTCCATATTTTTCATTGGAATCCTGTGAGCAGATATTTAATTTATACATGGAAAGAGCAGAATCAGAATTGATGGTACTAAGAAGAAGGAATATTTCCATGTTATATGACCTTTTGATGTAGTTATTATGGAATTTAAGGTACCTCCATAACTGTTGGCACCTATCAGTAAGGCTCGCACTCAGTGTAATCCTTGTTATTTTCTGACTTACGTTTTGTTTGTTTTCTTTATGATAGTGCTGGGAAATGGAATCCTTTCCCTTTTTATGCTCTCAGTCACCACTTGAAGTACTTCACTGTTAGGTATGACATGGACTGGTTGCATTGCAGGTTTTGTGCCTGTATTTCTCATGTAGATGATTCCTGATGCCAGAAAGGCACCCCTACTTGCACCAGTGCATGTTCAACACAGTGTAAACTCCTTTCTTTTCTTTTATCTTCTCCCTTCCAACCCTAATTTTACATATGACTGAAATCAGAGATTTGCAATAATGCACCATTGGAAGATTTTTAAGCATGTAATTTTTTTGATTGCCCTTGTGCACTTGTAGATGTGATGATGCTTCCAATTATCTATACAGTTTTTAAAAACTGGTCTATGCTATGTTTTTCAGGACTATCATTTTAAATTTTCAAGAAGTTCTAAAGTGTTAAATTTGCATTATACATATTCATACATATTTTCTTAATGCCACTTATTTCTGATACTCTTCAAATTTAATGAAAATCTGAGTGGGAAGGGCATATTTAGAATGCAAGCATAATTCTTTAAGATGACAACAGATCTATTAGAAAAACAGATTCATAATGTGACTGGATACTTTAAATTGCCTTGAGATAATGCTAGTTTCTGTCAGGATTACTGAGGGTGAAAGAAATGTTGCCTATCTCACCCAGTTAATAACCATTGTCAATGTGAAAAATTGTTGCCTTGTTGGGTCACTGTGTTAGACTATCATCTATAATGGCTTTGTTTTCTTGCTGCTTGGTTGTGTCACCTGAGCCATGTGGCATGTATAACAAGTGAATCGCAGTGGGATAGTTTTATGTATCTTGTGATCAGCCTGAAAAATATAATGTCAATAGCTGGAAGCAAGTCACTTGCCTACGTTGCAAGTGGCTATTTGGTGCAAAGGCCGAAATATCCCGAGATCTAGATACAAAGAAACCTTAAAAACTGAGTTAAAGAAAATACAGCAATTTATTTTAACAAGTGTTGTAAATTTGAAAGTTGGAAAATTAGACTTTGAAGTGGTGAAAGTAATAGTCCTTAATTAAAGAATTAGTCTCTATTGAACATGCCAAGTTCAAAATGCTACTTCTGAATGTCATTTGCAATTGTATTCCCTTTGAAGTTAGTTGCAATAACTCTTCCTGAAAGCAGAGAGGAATAAGAAAAGCCTGCACTGCTGATGTAATGTCACCAATTTCTGGAAAAGATACATGGATATTCAACAGTTCCTCCCAGCAAGAATAATGTGAATTGGGATGGAGGGAATCCTAATTTGTAATCAGAATGTTATGTATATACTTAAGAAAAGCTTCTGTGATCTGTCTCTAAATAACTTGCGAGTTGAAATAAGGGATATATAAATAAATTGGGAATGAGAAGATTGAGTTCAAAGTACAGAATTAAGGAAAGCTGTTCCCACTTTGTTGTAACTGAAACTTTGCACTTAAGAAGGAATAACAATATGAGAAACGAAATTAATTTGAAGGAACTAGCATTTTAGCTTATTGGGTCAAAGTAATTAATTGAATGATTCAGCCCCTGCTTTACTTGAATTAATCAGAATGTTTGATACTAATTCATATAATGTGGTGTATTTGTAAGGAAGATCAAAGAATATCATTGCAAAATCATAAATGATTGCTAAATTACATTTGCTCTTTCTTTATAAGCCTATTGTCATTTTGGTCCTGTATTTATAAATTATTGGCCAAATGCACCGGACTTGTTTTTACATCTTATGATTGATGGTATTTGTAGTATTTTTTATGTAAGATGGTTGTTAAGGTTTAACATTTTTTCGCAGTTTATCTTCATTGTTGTTACAGATTGGCAGTAAGTCTAGTTTTACCAAGCACACACTCTTGAAGTATCTCCCCCACCATCAGGATATCATGGCACTTTTCTCATTGTACAGTATATTAGTGATTTCTTTTGTTATTCTTGGGAAAAGTTAACCATGGCCAGTGCGCGCACTGAAATATTTCCCCTATAGTCTAGTGAAATAAAGGCACTGATAAGGTTCAAAAACCAGTAGAAAGTGGAAAGTTTGGTTGATTTTCTGAAGATTAGAAAAGATACATAATTTCAGACTGATCAGGTTATTTTGATATGCTTGTCTGCAACTAGATTAAAAACATAATCATCATTCATGGCCAGAAATTAATTATATTTTCAAAGGCTACAGAAATTGGCTGAGATAAAGGCAGAATAGGTACCAAGAAGTAATGAATTCAAGAATTCATGATTTAGAAAAATAGAAGTAATGTTCAAGCTCTTTTTATGTTCCATTTACATTCTTAATCTTTGTGTAGTGCACTCTCTTTCTTTATGTTTGACATTTAATCTTGATGTGAATGTAGTGAATTATATCATGTGCATGATTATGGTTGGCTTTGGCTACCCTCTTCTTTTCAATTTGCATATTTTTAAAGATTACTTTACCTTTTAATATTTGCTTGGGAATGTGGCATGAGTTCTTTGATCCATTGCAGTGAATGTCAACAGTTTCTAATTTTGATTTTATCATAAACATTTGGCCTGCAATTCAATTTTTCATGCAGCCAGGAAGGCATTGACTTGACTGGGGAAGCAGAATTATTGAAAATGTACAAGGTAAGATTAGAATTTCCATTCTAATGGTATTGCATACAGTTCTGAAGCTATTTTGCCTGATTAGAACTCTCTTTTTGGCTTTCCCGTCCAGACTGTTATCCTTCATTATGTTGTCTGCATACATGTTTCAGTTCACTTTGGTTTTCCCACTGGTTCAATCAAACATGACTATCTTCCCACGTAATCTATAAAAGTAAATTACTCTTGATGAAGCATTATGATTTTAGGATGAGGGTTAACCATATGTATGGATTGCTCGTGGCAATTCAAGCATGCAGTGTAAGTAGTATGTTCAGTCTATATGTATCTATCTTAAGCATAGAAGCAGACAACAGCATTGTTTGAAAAGTGGAGATTCTGACCAAAAAACCATCTTGGAGTTTGTAACAGCATTGTTTTGATTCTCTGCACCCAGATTATTCTGTCCTAATTCTGAAGTATCTTTATAAATATATGACCAAAGGTTAAGCTTAAAAATATTTGAGTATTTGAATTAAAAACTTTTGTGTTAATTTACAAATATGAGAGTTCAATTTGTCAGAAGTATCAGTTGGAATACAATTTTAATTATTTTTTTATCAACTATTAGAACACATTGATATCCAGCGCCAGTTTCTTTCAGTTAATTATTTGGTCAATGAATCAGGACTAATTGTTTAATTAATTGGCAGTACCTTCAACTACAATTATCATCCTGGATTTTCTAAAATTGCTAGTTTAATTTAGTACATATTTTCTAAATCCTAATCTGCTGTTTGTTTTTCAGATAGTAAACTTCAATCTGGATGATTACCGTTCTTTCTCTCATTTTATCATTCATATATCTAAGGCTAATGTCAATAAACGGGTAAGTGAAA
Organism: Chiloscyllium plagiosum; assembly: GCF_004010195.1. Classification (NCBI taxonomy): domain Eukaryota; kingdom Metazoa; phylum Chordata; class Chondrichthyes; order Orectolobiformes; family Hemiscylliidae; genus Chiloscyllium; species Chiloscyllium plagiosum. The sequence continues at coordinate 5,954,681 of NC_057716.1, read as the reverse complement.
ACACAATATGACATTCACACAGTCTTATCTGCTTCCATTTACAAAATATTCTATTTTACCTCCTCCTCTGCTGAAATATTTGCAATTATTGCTTTTTATTTATAATTAGTGATAAACGCATGTATTTGTATAAAAGGAACAAAGAACTAACTCTGGCACTAGAGAGTTGAACATTAATTTAATACATCAGATTTCAGATCCCATCTCTGCTAGTCTTATCCAGATTATCTGGGGGAGGGAAAGTGTTTCGGGAGCATTCGCCTCCCACTTGCTTAAAATGAGATTCGCAACATTTTAAGAAACCAGTGATATTGATACCAACTGCATTTTGAAAAGTTCATAATATTTAGCTTTGATTGTCTTATCTGAAAAACTATCCTGGATATAGCTGTTTACCTGAAGCTAATACTTTCTAATATCTATTTGAAAAATGTATATTGCTATTATAAATTTTTGTTGGGCTAGTCCAACTAACTTGTTTGACCCTTAAGTAATATTCTGCTTTTACCCTATCCAAACTATTTACTACTTTGTATGTCTTAATGAAGACTGCATTTACTTCCTGTTGACTGCAGTATACTTGCTGGATTGGCTACAACTGTTAAACTTATCTCTTCCATTGCTAGAAGAACTTAATCTTTTTTTTGAATCATGGCTTACTTTAAAATCTAACAAACCTTTTAACACTGTTGGACTCAGCTTTACGTGGTGTAGAGCATGATGAGAGGCTAGCTATATCTTTACATCTTGGACAGGTGTCCCTGTTACCATTAGGTGCTGAATTCAAATTGATGCCTTCTGTATGACTATACCATAGTGTTTGTGAATTCACAGACTTTCTACTAATATATAGTTCTATTAAACTTGGTTATCTTTTGGTCCTTTCCTAATAGTGACCATTTGTTATATGGGAACCTAGCCAGTGAATGACAGCAGGCTATTAAATTGAGTGGAGCATCTTATCAGATTCAATTCAGTCCTTGCCAATGCTAGCTTATACACACTTCCAGCAACAGTTGCTGGAGCAGGAGACATCTGACACAATTTTGAGAACAGGAGTAGACTGTTCAGCTTTTGAACCAGTTCTAAATTCCGACTATATAATAGTTGATCTTTATCTTAACTTGACCTACGCATCTGGTTCCATAGTCTTAAATACCCTTGTTTAAATAGTGCATAGTTGAGTCAGGTGTGTTGTCGTCACCACTAACTCTGTACAGACTGACTGAGAGAGAAACATCTTGTCTGTGTGGATCATTTACTTACTACATAAATTTGCTGATTCGTAGGGATACTTGATGGCGTTTTTATTTCAGCTGAACTGAAAATGAAATTTGAATATTTAATTTGGTGTATAATGTATCATCATCTTTTGACAGTTTTATTTCTATTTCATTGAACAAAAACAAGTAACAAAGATCACAACTGTCCTCATAAGGCATAATTTACAGAATCCTCAATTCACGAGTCCTAAAGAGAAATAAATAAACCCATCACACTTATACAGTAAAATTGTCAGGCACTTCATTTTTGTTGCTGCTGTTGAGGAGAAAGATATTGTACTAAAAATTGACAGATGCAAAACAATATAAAATTTTGATGTGGCATGTTGCTAAAAATCTTTGAGTATGTGTATATTTAATTCATGAGACTTGTTATTATTGAAGCAGGTATTGGATCATGTTGGGGTTGTCACGAGTTGGTAAAAAATTATATATGCCGAATCAACAGTTTATACTGCAAAACAACGACATGTTATCCTTATTTTAACCTGAGTCTTATTTCAAGAATAGAAGTCCTAGAACAAATGCCCTGATTGTTTAGTAAATTTTCCAAAGGTGGCCTTTGATTTCTGTTTATGTAAGATCTCTGGGTATTCATACTAGTCAAAAGAGCTTGACCTTAAACTGAGTTTTTTTTTAATCCTCATATTGCAAAGGTGAACCATATTATTTTTATATGTTGTTGTATAAATATAAAAGCAGTAAAGGTGCTTCACATTGAGTTTGAATGGTTACATTTCTACTTTGTTCTGCAACGGCAAAAGGAACAACTACAATTTAAAGAATAGTTTTGAATAATGTAATTTTATCATGAAGTAGTTAAATTGCTAACTATTTATTTGTTATGTGTACCACATATCTCGTTATTTAGTACTTTGGGACCGGCTGAAAGAGTGTTTCGTATAACCCTCTGCAATTAAAGGGCTGATTCCTGGAACCTTCAGCATAGGTCTCCCCCACCCACACTGACACTTCAGGGAACCCCTAACCCTCATATTATTTTTCTGATTGCCAGTCACTGCTGTCAGATTGAGGGAAGTCAGACTGCTAGCCAAACTAGTCTCACTTGATGTACATGTTGTGGCCAGCATTTCGCTTCTTTGTCCTGGGGCTTTGATCATGATAGCGGCAGTGTAGGTGGAGCAGAATCCTATAGCCACTCACTGTCTTTCTTGCACATTTTGCATGTGTCCAGCTTCGATGGCAGAGCCTAGGGGTTAATCAGGAGCCTAACAGTTCAAACTTGGGTCACCACCATTGCATCTGGAGCTTCTGGGGCTCACGAAGAATTTGATGGCCTCCAACACAATGCAGAAGGAAAAGGTTGGGGCTGAGAAATTGCCTAATAACAGAACATGTATCCAAGATCAGGATGCTTTCTAACAGTTGATACAATTCTTTCATACTGTGGTCAGCCCCAGGGCTGTGACTGGAGGCCTTTTCAGGGTCAGTTCATTGTGAACAGAGTTTGGCATGTTATAGAACATGAAAACAAAGCCTGTTCTCTTTGGCTCTTTATTCCAAGATCATGGCTTACCACTCCAAAGGAGCACCTTGGCTATCCAAACAAATTTGTAGAGTTCAGATCTGTTTTTAACTAGGTCTAATCTGTATACCATCGTACCGACATCCCACTTCATTGGAGGCAGCTGATGATTTAAATGACCAGCTACTGCTGCAAAACATGCATTTGTGAAACATGTTGCACCCCCAATTGCATCCTGGTGAAGGTGGGCATTATCATGTTCAGGATTTTTAGTTTTTGTACAGTTCTCTGATTTTCATCAGAAAGGTCTCCATTGTGTTAAAAACCTGGGCCTGAAATTGTCCTTTAAGAATAATTTGAGAAAGTTTCTATTAGACACAAAGAGGTAAAAGTATGAAGACATTCTAATTTGTAAATACACAAATAAGCTTATAAATTCTGTAACTATCCTGTTACATATTCTTTCACAGTTCAACATAGAATGTGAATTCTTGAGCGCAGAGTCCAGAATGATGACCACCCAAGTGACAAATATCCTGTCTTTTGGTACACAAATTTTTTTCCTCATCTTTTACACTTATTGCAGAAAGCCTAATTAATTAGCTATGCTCATAAATTGCTTTGAGAAATTAAATTTATTCCTTCTGTTTAGGTACCTCTAGCAACAGAGTTGTTATAAACTCTGCTGGTCTGATTCACAAAGTGAAGCTTCAGAACTTTAATCAGGTACACTGCTATGTTACAGGTGAACTTGTATAGCATTAAAACTTACTTCAACGAGAGATTAACAAGCTTTTACAATTCCATTATTTGTCTCTGTTCCATTTAGATATATCAGGCTTTTAAAATCCATGTAAGGAGTAACTGCCAGTTTACCCATGGTAAGTTATCATTTTAAAACAAGGTGTTTCAGCATGTATCCTTGTTACTTCTTTTTAAAACAGAGTCATACTGCAAAGAAAGAGGCCCTTTGGCCCATCATCTTCACACCATTCATCAAGTAACTATCTACCCTGCCTATTTTCCAGCACTTGACATGAAGCTTTGTGTGCTATGGTATTTAACCAGTTACCATTGTGCAGTATCTGAGACAGGAAAAGTTATGTATTCAGCCAAAGGCAATTTGAAATAGGGCCATAAAGATCCAAGTGCTGCTCCTGGAACACTTAAGCATCATCTCAACTCAGAAGGCATTCTACACGTGCCTAGCTAAGCTGTCTTTTACAGATAATGATTGAAATTGGAGACTACTCTGAGCATTTCCTTACTTCAGTTTTGGGTACAACATTACACCATTGTGTACATGGAACCTTTTGAATAGAATAGAAAGATATCTGATATCAAGGACACATGGTTTCCTTTCTTGTCAGATTTTCATACTTCGCATTTCAGAGCAAACTAGAAGAGTAGAGAACATATTTTCACTGAAGAAACCAAACTTTTATTTTCATGGAGATCTTCTTACTGTTTCATATAATTTTTGAAAATATTTTCAGTTGGTTAAAAGCTGATGATACTTTATCTATTCTCAATTGAGGCATTTGTCTGTTTCTCCCTGCATATGTACAGATAAGTGAAGTCCTCTTTGAAGTCAACATTATTTTGATGGATTTATGTATTTCCTTGTTAATAATGCCACTGATAATCTCCCTTCTTCTGGAATTATAGCTGGGTTGAAGTCTTCCCTTAAAATTATTTTTGCAACAAGGTGGTATGTTTTCAAGCAGCAAACAGGACTCAAAGCTTTTTAAAGAAATTTGAGAGAGAAAGGTGGGTAGGCTGTTGCACCTGAAGTCCTTTATCAGTTTCTGCCTGCAAGTTTGGGCCACGTGATCTCTCCAACCATTCATTGCATTTTTCATCTTGCTGAGAGAGGAAGGAGTCATACCATGCATCCAGAAGGTCTTTATTTCCATAGAAGTCTCTATCTTAATGCCAAGGAGATATATGTAGCCATGAAATGAAATAAATTAGTTTGTGGCCATCTTAGGTTTCAATGTCCTTTTGTTTCAGGTAAAAACTGCTATTTTAAAAGCCTAACATATGGAAAGAGCTGATGCAATTCATAGATTCATGCAGTACAGATGAGGCCTTTTGGCCTATCAGGTCTTTGCCACCAAAAGAAGCTGCCACCTACACTTTCCCACACGAGGCACATAACTCTGAATGTGATGACACTTCAGATGCAGATGCAAATACCTTTTTAAAGATTGTGAAGTTTCCTGCCTTAACTCTTCTCCTGGGCAGTGCATTCCAGACCCCTCATCACTCTCTGGGTGAAAAGGTTTAACCTCAAATCTGCTCTAAAATTTCTGCCTTCCACTTTGATATTATATCCCTTTTTAATTGGCCCTTCAACTAGGAAGAACGGCTGTTTTCTATTCACGGTGGCTCAGTGGTTAGCACCGCTGTCTCACAGCTCCAGGAACTCCAGTTCGATTCCACTCTCAGGTGACCTTCTGTATGGAGTTTGCACATTCTCACTGTGTCTGCGTGGGTTTTCTCTGGGTGCACCGGTTTCCTCCCACAATTCAAAGATGTGCAGATTAGGTGAATTAGCCATGCTAACTTGCCCATAGTGTGCAGGGATGTGTACGTTAGGTGCATTAGTCAGGGGTAAATGTAGACTAATGGGGAATGGGTTTGGTGGGATACTCTTCGGAGGGTCAGTGTAGACTTGTTGGGCTGAAGGGCCTGTTTCCACACCGAAGGGATTCTCTGATTCATCCTGTCTAACTGTAAGGATTCTATGCTTCATTCTGTCTATGCCCCTCATAATTTTATACGTCTCTATCAGGTGCCCCCTTCCCCTTACGCTTCACTGATGCAAAAAAACCAGAACTTATTCAGCCTCACTTCATAGCTGAAATGCACCATCCTAAGCAACATCCCAGTGGATCTCCCTTGCATCCTTTCCACCTCAATCACATCTTTCTTATAGTGTGGTGATGAGAACTGCACGCAGTGCTACAACTACGGTCAAACCTAAGTTCTGTACAGCTTCGCATGACCTCCCTGCTCTTATAATCTGTGCCGTGACTGATAAAGGCAAGCATTCCATATACCTTAACTACCCTGTTCACCTGTCCTGCAACCTTCAGGGATCTGTGAACAAGCACCCCAAGATCCCTCTGAGGTTTCTAGTGTCTTACCATTCCTTGATTACTCCTTTGTCTTGTTCCTTCCAAAATGCATTGCTTCACATTTAGAAGAGTTCAATTGCATCTGCTCATCTGATCAATCTACTTATATCCCCCTGTAGCTTAACACCTTCTTTCTCACTAGACAAAAAAACCCCAAAGAACTGTGGATGCTGGAAATGAGAAACAAAACCAGAATGCTGGAAAAACTCAGGAGGTGTGGCAGAATCCGTGCTGGGACAGCAGAATTAATATTTCAGGTTCAGTGACCCTGCTCCGGACCTCCTCGCTGTCGATCACGTGTCATCCACAAACTTATTCAAACCCCCACCCTCAGTATTTTCATCTACATCATTTATGAATATCACAAACAATAAGGGACTCAAAGCTGATCTCTGCGGCATGCCACTGCACACTGGGCTGCAGTCACACAAACAGCCTCCAACCACTAACCTCTGTCTCCTGTCACCAAGCCAATTTTGGATCTACTTTGTCAAGTTCCCCTGGATCCCATGTCCTTTATCAGTTTCCCATGTGGGACCTTGTCATAGGCCTTGCTGAAATCCAGAAACTGTACTTACTACCGTACCCAAACACTTGGTCACTCCTTGAAAAATTCCACCAGATTCGTAAGGCATGATCTCCCTTTGACAAAGCCATTCTGACTATCCCTGATCAAATCTTGCCTCACTAAATGGAGATGAACTTTCTCCTTCATTATTGTAAGTTTAGCATTTGAAATTGCATTTTCGGAACAAGCATCATTTAATATCTGGACTGTAAACTTTTATTTTCAAGCAGAACTATAAACAATCATCTTTTGATTGGCTTCTCAACTAGCTTTCTTTGAAATTCTTACTTGAAAACATTTAGTTGCACTGAAGTTGAATTTAAATCCTAAATCTGCTGCGTGATGACATCGGTGGCTATTTTCACTGTTTTGTTCCCTCTGTTGTTCACAGAATTTTTTGAATGATTTCAGTTTTGATTTAAAATCACTGACACTTTGATAAAGCACTCTTTTACATTTTCATCCATGAACAGTTTTCTTGTAACAAAGCCTCTTGAACTGCTATAAAACTATCAGAAGTTGAGTTTTCTTGGTGATCCCACCCACAACATATTCCTGGGTTTCTCTGTCTTTTCATTTCTTTCACCCCTTTCTTTGTGTTACTCCAGTGGGATAGCTTTCAGCTAAGCCACCGTGCTTTTGATATTTCTGTTGGCAAATTTCTTATTGTAAATGAGACATAGGGAGGCCAGACAAATTTGGGATCAATCAAAAATGAATCAATCCATTCATCTTCGAATTCCTGATTTTTAATTCTTTTCTTTTTTGCACCCATTTTCAAAGTCGCTTCAATACAAGAGCCAAATTTTGTTTTCTTCAGTGATATGTTTGCTTTCACATGACACATGTGTTCATCATCACAGCTTAAAAATGTGTTGCTGGAAAAGCGCAGCAGGTCAGGCAGCATCAAAGGAGAAGGAGAATCCACGTTTTGGGCATAAGCCCTTCTTCAGGAATGAGGAGGGTGTGCCAAGCAGGCTAAGATAAAAGGTAGGGAGGAGGGACTTGGGGGAGGGGCATTGGGAATGCGATAGGTGGAAGGAGGTTAGGTGGAAGGGCTCCTCCGCCCTTGAACCCCGCCCCTCCAATCGCCACCAGGACAGAACCCCACTGGTCCTCATCTACCACCCCACCAACCTCCAGATACATCGGATCATCCTTCATCATTTCTGCCACCTCCAAACGGACCCCACCACCAAGGATATATTTCCCTCCCCACCCCTATCACTCCCTCCACGACTCCCTCGTCAGGTCCACACCTCCCACCAACCCAACCTCCACTCCCTGCACCTTCCCCTGCAACCGCAAAACATGCAATTAATTTTCATGAGTGAGCATAGATAATGAGGGCAATAGGATCTTTGGTCGTTTGAGTATTGTTTTACACATTGCATTTCATTCAAAGACAACCACATTCAGCACTGAATGCAGGGTAACCGCCAGCAATGTGAAACTTGACTAAGGGAGGAATACTCAGATAGCAATGTCTCTTCCTGTCGTCTGCTTGAGATTAGCTAATGCTTCACAGACTAGAATTCGAACCCAAGACCTCGTCGCACTGTACAATGCAATTCACACGCTCAGCTTTTAGCTCTGAAATCTTAAGCGGCCTATCACCTTCACCTTAACCTCCTTCCACCTATCACATTCCCAACGCCCCTCCCCCAAGTTCCTCCTCCCTACCTTTTATCTTGGCCTGCTTGGCACACCCTGCTCATTCCTGAAGAAGGGCTTAAGCCCGAAACGTCGATTCTCCTTCTCCTTTGATGCTGCCTGACCTGTTGCGCTTTTCCAGCAACACATTTTTAAGCTTTGATCTCCAGCATCTGCAGCCCTCACTTTCTCCTATTTCATCATCACAGCATCAGCACCAGGGCTTGAGTGAGTGCATTTATTGATTAAAGTCTTCAATCATGTGAACAGCATCAAGGGTACTCTGATGTGCTAAACTAATCAACTTCCAGCTCAGCACTGTCCCCATGACTTGTCCTACCTGCCTATCTTCTTTTCCACCTATCCACTCCACCCTCCTCCCTGACCTATCACCTTCATCCCCTCCCCCGCTCACCTATTGTACTCCATGCTACTTTCTCCCCACCCTCAGACTCCTCTAGTTTATCTCTCCACGTTTCAGGCTCTCTGCCTTTATTTCTGATGAAGGGTTTTTGCCCAAAACGTCAATTTTGCTGCTCCTTGGATGCTGCCTGAACTGCTGTGCTCTTCCAGCACCACTAATCCAAAATCCATAAACTAATCAACGCCCTACTTCTGCATCTACCCAATTTTAGTGCACTTATTCATTCATACCAATCAATTAGCTTTTGATTGCAGCAATTAATCAGTTTACATAATTTTTGGCAAACGTTTCAGTGCAGCCAGAGTGAATGCAATATTTTATTGATTAAGTCCTTTTCACAACTCTTGATTGGATGTGGGCGAAGTGCAGGCTGCCATTTTTCCTGGTGAAGCATTCAACACATGATTTTTTTACAGCTGCTTTTTAAAAAATGTTTTCTATGGCAGCACGTTGTTGGAGGAAGTCACAGAAAACTGAAAGCATTTAAAATTTGATAGATGTCAGTTTGGTGGCTGCATGGTCCTGGCCCCATCCTGAGCCTAGAACTATGAAACTTGCAATGTAGATAGGTGTTTCCCAGCACCTCCCTCAACCCACTCCCATTTCTGGAAAAAGGTGTTTAGCTGCAGCTGAAATGGCACCTTGTTGAAAATCCATGATCTTCCAAAAGTAGATCTCTTTGTTTTCACAACTACTTCCATGCTCAGGTATCAAAAAACTTTTTTTTAATAAGTTAACACAAGATAGGCCACTTTCTTCCATACTTCTTACTGTAATTTTGTAGCAAAGTTTGATCCTGAGCAAAATGACAATACAATAAGGTAAGTCTTCTAAAAGTGGGAAGGAATCAAAAACACTACGGTAGACCTGTGGTTGTTCATGAGGGACTTCAGAAAATCATTGGATATTTGAGTGCTCAGCATTCAATTCTAAGTTTTAACACCACCACTCCTATGTAATGATGTTAATTTTAATGACTTGAGGGACAGCTGATTAAAAAGTCCTAAAGAGATTTAATGTTTTCAACTCTGAATAGTTTTCACTATTTTTAAGGTGTTATTTTACCAAGTAACATCTTCAAACTGGTTATCGTTACCTCTGATGTGTTCAAGGTCAATGTAAATGCTTCCTTAATGTGTTAGTTACGTAAGTCTCTTTTTTAATTTGACAGGGAAGACTGAGGATGTGTACAGGTTTCATGTACCATGGTCACATGAAGATTTTGTTGTGACAACAAGGCCAGTATTTTATAAATTGATAGACTTAACTATCTTAAAGTTTAATCTTCATGTTTTCATATGTAATATTTATGACAATCTGGTTTTACTTTCATTCCCTCTCCTTTTTCTCTGTTACTTTTTGTACTATTTTTGTCCCTTCCTATCCAAGGAGAATTGGAACCAAGTGGACTCTGACCTTCTGACTGTGGGAGAAATTGTCTTATTACCTCTGTCTACATGCAAAAGAGGAAATAGAGTTCAGGATGGGAGGGAAAGCAGATTTAAGCAGGGGCTCACTTTGGGACAAATTAATAAGTGCCAAGGCACCAGAATTAAAAAGGGCAAGAATCTGAGATCTGGTTTAGGTGAAAGAGCAGAGTCTCAGCAAAAGACAAAGGGACGAGTATCTGAGTTTTGTTAAACCTCTCCCTTAGACAGAATGGATTGTCTTACTGATGCAAATGCATTTATTTAGGAGTTCCAGCCAAGCCAGAACGGTGTTCCCAGAGTTAACTACAAAGTGTACAAATAAGAAAGAAAATCTAAGGGCCTTAATTGGGAAGGCCATGACCTTGATAGTTTTGAGAGGAAGAAATGATAAAACAGTAAAGTCTAGAGGAGGAGTTGAAGGATTTGACAAGACAGAGTGTGAATGCTGGGTTAGGAATGTCAGAATTTGTGTCAGTTAATAGTAGGAATGACCGCGTGTCAATAATCTCAAGTTCAGCATGGACAAGTCATTGGTGAGATTTGGCTTGCACTGATTAATAAGTTTCTGAACACATATAACTAATAATCAATGCCAGATATTTTACACACATGGAAGTGTAACATTAAGTAGATTAATACAACATTTTAGATATAGAATCATAGAGATGTACAGCATGGAAAGAGATCCTTTGGTCCAACTCATCCATGCCGACCAGATATTCTCAATGAACGTAGTCCCATTTGACAGCATTTGGCCCAAATCCCTTTAAACCCTTCCTATCCATTTAACCAACCAAATGCCTTTTAAATGTTGTAATTGTACCAGCCTTCACCACTTCCTCTGGTAGTTCATTCCTTATATGCATCACCCCCTGCATGAAAAGTTGCCCCTTAGGTCTGTTTTAAATCTTTCTCCTCTCACCTTAAATGTATGATCTCTAGTTTTGGACTCCCCACCCCGGGGAAAAGACCTTGTCTATTTACCCTACCCATGTCCTTATAATTTTATAAACCTCTATAAGGTCACCTCTTGGCCTCTGAAAATATGGGAAAATAGTCCCAGCCTATTCATCCTCTCCCTTAGCTCAAGCCCTCCAACCCTGGCAACATCCTTGTCAATTTTTTCTGAACCCTTTCACATTTCACAACATCCTTCCTATAGTAGCGAGACCAGAATTTCACGCAGTATTCCAAAAGTGGCCAAACTATTGTCGTGTACAGCTGCAACATGGCCTTCCAACCCCTCCCCTTACTCAATGCACTGACCAATAAAGGCAAGCATACCAAACAACTTCTTCACTATCCTAGCTACCTGTGACTCCACTTTCAAGGAACTATGAACCTGCACTCCAAGGTTTCTTTGTTCAGCAACATTCCCCAGGAGCTTACCATTAAGTGTATAAGTCCTGCTAAGATTTGCTTTCCCCAAATGCAGCATCTCACATTTATCTAAGTTAAATTCTATCTGCTCGGCCCATTGGCCCATCTGATCAAGATACCATGAGCATGCTAAAATCTGAATTTTTCTCATAAGGTACAAAACTAAATATTAAGTCTTCTGCGTGATAATATCATTTCTTGTGGGCATTACTGATTTTAAAATAATAAAGCAATATACATGTAATGCTGCAATTGCATTTGATCACTTTCTAAAAATATCCAAGTGACCATTATATAACAAGGTGGAACAAAAGCTCACAATTAGTGTATGATTTTCTGTCACTGACCTTCTAAACATTTCAACTTGATTTTATTGACAGTGTTGCAGAATGAAGGGGTGTAAAGTACTTACATGGCATATCTATAGATTTTTTTTGCCAACTAAGAAGGTGGAGAGCAGTTGTTTTGAGTTAATGATGATGACTGATGCAGCAGGAATTTGGCATTTATCGATCTTGACAGCCTGTAAAATGGGATGTATGGGCGAATCACTTGGACCTAATTGGGACTGAAAGTGTAGGAAGTCAAGTTTGCTAAGCTTTCAAACAATTCCTAGACTTCTGTTTGTGTTTGAGAGAGATTGGTGAACCAATTTCATCTGTTTTTGTTTTTGCTAAGATTGTTTATTTGAAGACACCCCACATTGACATGCATCTAAATCATATTTAAAGCAGTTTTGTTCAGTATGATTTCAATGCTCACCAAACTTGTAGCGATCAGATCATCATAATCGCCACATGATCTAAAACATGTACGATTTAACAAAGCAGAAGCACAATCTATTGACAATATGTTTTAGGTTTTAAACCATCAGCAACATCAGGATAAGAGCTACGAAAGGGTTTTACAAACTAACTGATTGGCAAAGCAGACTCTGCTGTACACACTCTCAAAGACTGGTGCTACTCTGTTATCTGAAACATTATATCCTGACCATCTGCTCCTGTTTATTTTTTAAAAACTCTTCAGAAGTACTTTTTTCAAAATTTGTACATTTTGAGATTTGGGGAGGTCAGAATCAGAAGTCAAAATAGAATTGAATCAGTATATCTGTCTGCAGTAATTTCTGCACTCTAACTCTTGCTTTGCTATGCTCAGTCGCCTGCTATTTCAGCAGTGTCTGTCATTTAATATGCCCTTTGCTCACATTTGACTTGCTGTAATCTTACCTTTTTGACTCAGTGGTATCCCGTTCCTGTCAATCGCTCTTTTCAACAGAGTTGTTAAGATGAAGGTTGGATGCATTGAAATGGTGCTGCATCATCCATTTTGCCAAAATTATACATGGCAACCTTCGTTGGCAGTCATTCAGCACTCTCTGTTGCTCACACACCTCAACTATTTTGAGAAAACTGCCAACTACCATTTAAAGCAAACCATATTCATAAACTAGCATCCCCAGTTTCATTAATTTCCCTTGTTTATGGTTTGGTGATAATAGAATTTTCAGTTGCAGACTTAATGAATTTGGAGAATCATTGGCTTCCTCAGTGTGGGCTGGGTACTGACGGCTAGCATGATGAGAATGCTGATAATCCATTGTTTAACCCAACATGCTGAAAAGTAACAACTGCAGACCTGAGAGAATGTTCACCAGGAACGACCCCTCATCATGGCTTGTTGACCCTTATTTGATCCCACAGTGACAGGATCCTTTTTAGCCATTTAGGAACTGCCCAAGGCCTCTCTCAGCTCTCAACATAAATGGATCATCAAGATCATCTAGGCTGCAACTAAGGTGTAGTCCAAACAATGATTATGTAATGCTAAACAAAATAACTAGACTCCCCAGTAAAACTTATAGAGCAGTCAGACTGCTGTTCTTCCAAAGGCTGGCCCTGCTTTCAGTGTTTTGTACATACTCATTTACAAGCAGCCACTGAGAACAGGCAGAGAAAAGATAATGGATGGCAGCTTCCATGACACTAGAAACCTGACAACTGAACTAGATTATGATTAGTGAATTCTGGTCTGACCAATATACATTTGCTGTATAACAGTAACATGGTTGAGTTGCACTTGCTCAGTTAGGGATGGGCAACAAATAACAGCTGAGTAAGTGAGATCCAAACTCATAACTCATCATTGCAACTTTAACTCAACTTAGTATTATGTGGCATCAGTTCCTTACACGTGGGATATTACACAATACTGGTTTAAAAAATTTCTTTCCCTTGTATGCACAAAGCAATACTTCATCACTTTAAAAGGAGCTTTATAATTTGGATAAAAAGTGATCGACCAGAAACCGTGCAATGAATTTTCCTATTGGATCACAATCCCAATATGAGGCTCAGTTCTGAGTCTGGAACCTATAAGCTGCTACAGCAGGAGGTTCCTTGTAATCTTCCCACATGTCCTTTGTGCTCTTCCCACACATAACCAATTAAGATCTGTCTCTTGCAACCAAATTCAATTAAGGACTGCATTTGGCCCAGTAAAGTGGGAGGCCCAATCAGAAGACCTTTTGCCATGTATAAAATGAAAATTTTCTTAACCATATTGTTAAAAAATGAAGAACTTCTCATGACCTCAGCTATCAGGCCACTGCTATTGAGAGGGGTTCCATTTGCTCACATCCCAATGGAGCATTGGTATGATGGAAATAAGATATCTCCTGGAAGGCTGCGTTAAGCTCATTTCTCGGCTTTGGCCTCTACAGGAACGTTGCAGTACGGTTGGCATCTTTCCTCCAATTGGCCAAATAATGGACCTATTTGGCTATCCGCTGTTGCTAGGCAGATAACCACAGCCAAGCCCAGTCTCTTCCAGCAACCCCATTCGGAATCAGGAACATATTGGCTAGTCTACTCAATGTACTCTTTCCTACTTTTGTTCCAATTCCTGCCTGTTAATATTGCTTTCAGAGGTGCAACTAGACTTGCTGAGTGTTTTCAGAATTATCTGTTCATATTTCAGATTTCTATTATCTGTGGATTCTTACTTTTTAAAATGTGCCTCATCAGATTCTGTTTCTGTTTCAAAGAGCACACAGATCCATATTTACTGTGTAGGAAGCTCTAATATTGACAAGATGCTGTTATGTCTCCGGTGATTTGAAAGTTACTAATGGAATAGTGTCTGAGGCAAAGTATTGGTTCTTAGCAATGGATAAAGTTGCTGCAGAATTTATTTTAGTTAAATTGGTTTGCTGTATTGAATTCTAATATTCTGATATTTTAATTTCAGTGTGCCTTCTTCTACTGTGATCTTTGCTAAACTTCACAGTGCAAGACCTGAAAATGATAGCTCCGTACCAGAGTTGCAACTTCACACGGCTAGAAGTTGTCAATATGAGGTAGATCACAGTCTTGTTTACTCTTCTGTAAATAATTTTGCCCATCTAGCACTATAATTTGTATCAGAGTCGAGAGTGAGTGCTGGAGAAGCACAGTAGGTCAGGCAGCATCCGAGGAGCAGGAGAATCAGCGTTTCGGGCATAAACCCTTCAACAGTAATCCTGATCCAGCACTACACCCTCGACTCTGAGCTCCAGCAGATTGAAGAGGCTGTATAAATGAGTCAATGCTGACCGTGAGCATGGTTAAATGAATTCTTGCGTATGGGATCAATAACTTATCTATGAATCTCAAGCATGTGCTTTCATCTCCGATGCATTAACTTTTCCTTGTTGATTTCAAATTTTAAGATTTATGTCTCCAAGTTAAACATGTTTCCTAAGATTCCCAAGAACACAATCTGAACATACAACAACTTCAGGTCAAACAGATTTTTAGTAATTAAAAATGTTGCTAAAAATTGAGGCTTTTCACTTTCCACTCATCAGCTTAAATACAGAAATGCTAAATTTCAAACCATTATAAGAATTCATACTACAAAAAAGGAAGGTTATAATTGGTTGGCAGGTTGACTGTTATTGGCTGGGGCTTTGTCATGGAGAAAACAATATGGGCTTGTAGGCTGTTCAGGCTCCCAGGCAATTCAATAATCTTCCCATTGCTTGCCTTCATTGGTCAGTGCATTGAGTGTAGGAGTTAAGCTGTCATGTTGCGGCTGTACAAGAAATTGATGAGGTCGCTTATAGAATAATGCGTTCAATTCTTGTCTCCCTGCTACAGGAAAGATGTCATTAAACTTGAAAGAGTTCAGAAAAGATTTATAAGCATGTTCCCGGGATTGGTGTGTTTGAGCTATGGGGAAAGGCTGATTAGGCTGTGGCATTTTTCCCTGGAGCATCAGGCTGAGGGCTGATCTTACTGATTAGATTAGATTAGATTAGATTAGATTAGATTAGATTAGATTAGATTAGATTAGATTAGATTAGATTAGATTAGATTAGATTAGATTAGATTAGATTAGATTAGATTAGATTAGATTAGATTAGATTAGATTAGATTAGATTAGATTAGATTAGATTAGATTAGATTAGATTAGATTAGATTAGATTAGATTAGATTAGATTAGATTAGATTAGATTAGATTAGATTAGATTAGATTAGATTAGATTAGATTAGATTAGATTAGATTAGATTAGATTAGATTAGATTAGATTAGATTAGATTAGATTAGATTAGATTAGATTAGATTAGATTAGATTAGATTAGATTAGATTAGATTAGATTAGATTAGATTAGATTAGATTAGATTAGATTAGATTAGATTAGATTAGATTAGATTAGATTAGATTAGATTAGATTAGATTAGATTAGATTAGATTAGATTAGATTACTTACAGTGTGGAAACAGGCCCTTCGGCCCAACAAGTCCACACCGACCCGCCG
>NC_057716.1:5872685-5938460 GCF_004010195.1 Chiloscyllium plagiosum | reverse complement strand
GGATCGTTAGCTGTTTTCCTGTTTGTCCTATGTAGTGTTTTGTGCAGTCCTTGCATGGGATTTTGTACACTACATTGGTTTTGCTCATGCTGGGTATCGGGTCCTTTGTTCTGGTGAGTTGTGGCAAATGTGACTAGATCAGTTTAGGTCAGCATGGACAGGTTGGACCGGAGTGTCTGTTTTTGTGCTGTATACCTCTATGGTTTGACTTGATTCAATTTATTATTGTCACGTATACCTAGGAACAGTGAACAGTTTTGTTTTTCATGCAGATCATACCATACAAAGTGCAGTAGAGTAATAGAACAAAGTGAAAAATAAAATGTTACAGCTGCAGTGAGAAGTTGCACAGAGAGTGAGATCCGCATTAAGTTTAAAATTTGAGAAGTCCATTCAGAAGTCTAATAATAATGGGAAAGAAGCTGTTCTTGAAACTATTCATACATGTATACAAACTTTTATATCTTCTGCCCGATGGAAGAGGAGGGATGAAATTATAACTAGGGTGGGAGGGATGTATGATTATGTTGGTTGCTTTCCCAAGGCATTTAAAAATTAAAGATGGCTCTGACTCAAAGTCTTGAACACATTCCTTTGTTTGCAGAGAATGGGGTCCCTACATAAGAATGTATGTCACTTCTAGCAACTTTAATTTGGTTGTTATGCTTCTTACTAGGGTAGTTTATTCTGTAAGTGCCCCATCACCGAATCGTATCTAACAATGGATGATTTGTTTTGAGTTTTATGAGTGCAGGCTGCTTGAATACAGTCTGTATCATGCTTACTACAAAGTACCAAAAAGGCATGATGCCATTTAATTCCATCAGCCAATTGCTGAAGCATACCTGGCATTACAGCAGTGCTGAAATTCATATGCAACATTGCTCAATTGTGTGACAGGCCAAATGTCCTTTTGAACTGATGGCAACATTTTCTTACTGGAAAATACCACTTCTGCAGTCACTGCATTTTGCAGGATGAAACAGCTTGCTTAACCTGTTGTTCAATTATTTATTTAGAAATGAATTTCAGTTCCAATGTGATGCCATTATGGTGGCACGTTGGCTCAGTGGTTAGCACTGCTGCCTCACAGCACCAGGGACCCGGGTTTGATTCCAGCCTCGGGCAACTGTGTGGAGTTTGCACGTTCTCCCCGTGTCTGTGTGGGTTTCCTCCGGGTGCTCCAGTTTCCTCCCACAATCCAAAGAT
Source organism: Chiloscyllium plagiosum (assembly GCF_004010195.1). Lineage (NCBI taxonomy): Eukaryota > Metazoa > Chordata > Chondrichthyes > Orectolobiformes > Hemiscylliidae > Chiloscyllium > Chiloscyllium plagiosum. Next base: position 5,937,251 of record NC_057716.1, on the reverse strand, counting down.
GTGCAGGTGAGGTGAAATGGCCAAATTAAATTGCCCATAGTTTCAGGCCTGTGTAGATTAGGTGAATTGTTCAGGGTAAAAATAGATGAATTGGGAATGTGTTTGGGTGGGATACTGTTCGGAGGGTCGGTGTGGACTTGTTGTGCCGAAGGGCCTGTTTCCACACTAAGGATTCTAATCACAGATGTACAGCTGTATGGCTCTAAAGGGTACCTCACTGGTCATAGACTGCCATTTGGAAAAAGACTGATTTATTCCTACTCTTGTTTCCTGTCTGCCTACCAGTTTTCTATCTATTTCAATATACTACCCCCAATCCCATGTGCTTTAATTTTACATGTTAATCTCTTATGTGGGATTGTGTTGAAAGTTTTCTGAAATAAACCATATCTACTGATTTACCTTCTTCATTTCTACTGGTTACATTTCTCAATTCCAGTAGATGTATCAAGTATGAGTTTCCTTTCATAAATCCATTTTAAGGTCCCCCACCCAGAGTTAATTGTCTGCTCTGCCACCCTCAGTACTTCCTCCCTTTTGAATTAGAAACCCATTTTTCATCACTTTTTAGTCAGTTTCCATGGAAGTCACTTTCTCATACTTCTAACACTCTATTTGTGCAACTGAAATCAATTGTTTCCTCCTTGTTTCAATTTCTTGTTACATCAGCCAGATAATGTTGAGTGTTAGCAAAAGATATCCCCACTTTGGCATCTTCATCTGGTGTTGTAGATTATTGAGCTACTTTGAAAGGGAATGAGTATTGGACATTAAAGAAATTATCTCACTTTTTCTGATGAGAAAAATCTATTCCATAAGATTCAAAATATTTGTTGAATCAAGCGATGCTGTATGAAGGCATACTAAAACATTACATTAACTTTACCCCATGTTTGAAATTTTTGGTATTATCCAATCCTATAAAATAGTTTGAAATCCAGTCAGACTAAAGGAAATATTTGAACTCAAATCTAAAACTGTTGCTTCACCTCTGGCAAAAGTATATACCCACTTTGACAAATGGAGAGGGAGGTGGGGAGGCGGAGTTCCTAGATTAGTTTTGCCTATTGAATCTACTTGTCGGATCCAAAGGATTTATTAAGATGGAGTTTTAAGGAAGATGAAAGCAAATCTTTTGTACTGCATTGGCAATTAAATTAATTACTGAAGATTAGGGACTTCAGCAAATAATGCATATTTCTATTTATACCAAACACACAGGAATTGAAAGGGAGAGGATAGGAGTTGATATTTCAGTTCATTTAGTTCTGCTGTAATTAGTTAATGGTTTAATGAGAGCTATTACGGCATTAGGTTATAATTGAGCAACTCGAGATTATGTTCACAGATGGTGAAACCTTTGCAGTGTGCACTTGCCTTCATTGTATTTTGCTGAACATTTCTGTTGGAATCAACATTACTCCTATCCATTAAAATTTTTTCAGCAGTGGTGTTTCTCATTTTCTTGTTAAAACCTTTATTGGAGTGAAGCTAATGATTTTACTGGTCATGAATTTGTACATTGTGCAGATGACCATAACATAATTGCTGTTTATGCTCTACATCAGTTCTTTCTTAAAAGCAAGATCTTGTGGAAATTGATAAAGCCCTTCAGGGCTTTAATTAAATAATTCTAGCAGAATCAAATGACTAAACAAATTATTTTGAAAGACTGTTCAGTTGTGCTCCTTTTATTAACTGAAATATACAGCATTTAATAAAGGCTCTTATTATAGTCATCAGATTTTAAATATACAAAACATACATTTTTGTCTTTCCTAAAATTATGTCGTCTTGGATTGGTCCACAGAATTTCATGTGAGTGAGTAACATAGGAGTGAAGTAGGGTTATTCAGCCTCTTGAGCCTGCTCAGCTAATCAGATAGATCATGGCTGATTGTCTACTGCATTGCTATTTCCCCATGCTATTCCCATGTCCCTTGATGTCATTAGTATCTAGGAATCTAATCTTACTCTGCTGGAGTAATAAGTTCGAAGGATTCCATTTCCTCCGAGTGAAAAAAAATTCCTCCTCATCTCACCTCATAAATGGTATGTCTCTTATTCTGAGACACTGTCCCCTGGTTCTACACCCGCCAAGCCTGGGGACATATCTTTTCTGCATCTACGTTCTCTAGCCCTTTAAGATTTTTAAAAGTTTCAATTAGATCACCTTTAATTTTTCTAAACTCTGAAGGATACAGGCTCAGTTTCCTCATGGGAATTCCAATCATCCCAGTAATTAATCTGCTCAACCTCCATGTCAATCCTTCTCTGGCATGTAAATCCTTTCTTGGGTCAGGGGAGTAAATCTGCACATAATACTCCAGGTGTGTTCTCACTAAAGTTGTATACAATTGAAGCAAGTCATCTTCACTTCATACTTAAATCCTCATGTGATGAGGACAAACATTCCATTTGTCTTCCTAACTCTTGCACCCGAATGCTTTCTCTTAGTGACTTAAAAGCAGGGACATGAATCCCTTTGCATCTGAGATTTGCCAATTTCTCATAATTGAAGAAATGCAGTATACCTTCAATTCCTTCTCACAATTAACAACTTTATATTTTTAAGCCATGTTCTTGCCCAAGTATTGGTACTGTCCAAATCCCCTTGAAACCCCTTACAATATACATTCTCACCTAGTTTTACGTTAACTGCAAATTTGGAAATATTATGTTTGATCCCAAAGCCAAAGCATTCTTGATAGATTGGGCCTCAAGCATTGATCCTTGAGGTTCTCCAGTAGTCATAGTCTACCAACTTGAGAATGACCTGGTTATCCCTGCTGTCTGTTTTCTTTCTGTTAATCAGTCCTTAATCCATGTCAGTAAATATCCCTATCCCACGTGCTTTAAATTACTTTGGACAATAAGTAGTTATTTTAAGCCAGTCTGCTGAATAATGTTACAGATAAACATAAATATTTCAGAGATGGATAAAGAGGAAAAGTTGTCGTCAATCGTTCATCTTTTAAGTTCTTTTTAGAAGAATCCTAATTAGTAAGATAGATATTTAGATAGAGTTTTCCAGTTTTCACTGCAGTCTATGGTTCAAGAATTCTGTTAAATTATAATAACTATGATCACAGCTGCACGACATTCTTTGGAAATGAATGTGTGTTGACTGATGGGTGAATCCCATTAAATATTAACATTAAAGAGCAACTGAGAGACCTACTCCGTGCTTAAAGTATGAAAAAAACCATGAACATTTTCAATAAAAGTAATTTCTACAGGTACTAAATCATTTTAAAAGTAGTGACATTACTTTATGTCTTGTTATGTCAGAAATTCTTATTCATTTCTACAACAGGGCCAGCATAGTGACTCAGTTGTTAGCACGGCTGCCTCACAGCACCAGGGACCCAGGTTCGATTCCGGTCTCAGGCGACTGTTTGTGTGGCATTTGCACATTCTCCCCATGTCTGTGTGGGTTTCTTGCAGGTACTCCAGTTTCCTCCCACAGCCTAAAGATGTGCAGGTTAGGTGGATTGGCCATGGTAGATGTGAGTTTAAGGGATACGATGAGGATCTGGGTCTGGATGGGATGCTCTTCAGAGGGTTTGAGTGGACTTGATGGGCTGAATAGCTTCTTTCTGCACAGTAGGGATTCAATGATTCTATCTAAAATCAGAATTTTGTATGCTTTGTTTCAGATAACCATCAGGACTTCTTTCCTTGAAGTACTTGGGCAGGTAAAGTGAATCTGTTTTAATTTACATTTTGTCTGTTTCTTTAGGGTGTTGCAAACACCACTTGAATACTTCTGAATAATTAGGAATCTTTAATGTTCAACATTTGTGAAAAATCTCAGCTTCTCTATTGTTTTCCTCCACACTTTTCCTGAATAATATTGCTGCAGAGTTTGTTGAATGGCTAGTCAGGTATATTTAATCCTGCTGGACGTAAATTTCATGCGAATAAATCCTATAGACCTGTGCAGGCAGATATCAAGGACTGGATTTTCATGAAAGAGTGAGAAACATGAACAGCAAAGTTGCTAACTCCACAAACCCATCTCTGATAAGGAGGCTTCCACTGGCTAAATTTTCATTCTAGGATGGCAACAGTAGATTGGGGTTTGGCTAGCTGTCTCCAATAGGCCTGAGATGGTAGCACAGGCTATTAGCTGTATAAATGACAAGGTAAAAGCCCTGCTCCTGTTGACTAGAAAATTAGTAAGTTGTGATCATGACTGTCAGGAATTCAGGCCCTCGGTATGCCTCATGCACTCTCATTTCTGCAGACTCTTTCCATTGCTCCCATGTTCCTTGCATGCTATCATACCATTTTCATTGCCCACATGACCCCACGTAAAATCCTGCACATTCATTTTCCCAATATGCAATATGTTCAGAACTAGTAATTCATTAGCAAGTCTTTGATAGACCTTGAAACTGATGGTATAAGTGGAGGTTTTGACAAAGCTGGGTGGGATGCTGATAGGGGGGCAAAGGTAGGAGGTGATTGTCATAGGTCGGTGGGAAGTGTGGAATGGATACCTGGGAAGGAAGATGGACATCTGGGTCAGGTTAAGAGGGTTATGCCGAGTCGGAGGGTTGGATCTTGGATGGGGGTGGGGGATTGGAGATTAGGAAGCTGGTGAATTCAATGTTGAGGCTGTGTGGTTGAATGCTCCTGAGGTGGAAAATGAGGTATTCCTCCTTCAGTTTGTGGGTGGCCTTATTTAGGCAATTGAGGAGGCTCAGAATGGGAATGTTATCAGGGAGTTGAAATAGATGGCCATAGGAAGGTGGGGTTGGTTGGTTCATATAGACCAGAGATGTTCCCTGAATCCTTCCATGAATTTGCACCCGGTCTCTCCGATGTAGAAGAGATCACATTGAGAGCAACTGGTGCAGTTGGAATGATCCTTTGGAGCCTTGGATGGAGGTGGGGAAAGAGGTGTGGACGTACGTTTGCACCTCTTACGGCAGCAAAGGAAGGTGCCAGGTGTGGAGAGGGGTTAGTGGGGAGTGTGGACCTAACAAGGGAGTAAGAGAGGTAACGGTCCCTACAGAACACTGATAGGAGTGGGATGGGAAATATATTTTTGGTGGTGGGGTCTGTCTGTAGGTGGCGGAGAATGATGCACTGGATTTCAAGATTAGTGCGGTGGAAGGTGAGGACTGGGGGATTCTATCCTTGTGATTAGGGGAGGTGGGGTTCAAGAGCAGAGGTGTGGGAAATGGAGGAGATGCAAATGAGGGTATTGTTGATCACAGGAGAGGGAAATTATGGTCCTTGAAGTCGGAGGACATCTGGGATGTCCTGGAGTGGAATTGCTCATTGTGGGAACAAATACAACGGAGGCAGAGGAATTAGGAGTAAGGGATCATATCTTTACAGGAGGTGTGGGACGCGATATAGTCAAGGTATCTGTCTGAGTTGATGAATTTGGAATAGATGTCAGAGACGGACAAGGCCAGTAAGGGGGAGGATGTCAGAGATGGTCTAGCTGAATCTGAGGTCTGGGTTGAAGGTTTTGATGTAGTGGACGAACTGTTCAAACCCCTCATGGGAGCACGAGGCAATGCCGATGCAGTCATTGATGTGGCAGAGGAAAATGTGGGAATGATGCCATTGTAGCTATGGAAGCAAGCAGGGCTGCCAAGATTAGAACATCTGGTGAGAGACCATGTGGGTTTTGGGGCAGACTATTGTAAGGGCAGGAAATGAGAGTGCTGAAGCCAGAGCCTGGAGTGACAAGCAGTCAGAGTTGGCAGGGATTGGTAGGAGATGGTCTTGCTTGGGAAGGGGGCTGAGCCTAGGGGCCATTGGGAGACAAACCTGGAAGTAGAGGAAAAGACAGACTATTAATGGGAGAGAGAAGAGCTACAAAGCATGGAGAGGGGCTGCAAAGGGGAGAGAATAAGTACAAATGGGAAAGAACAGATTTAAGTCTTTCAGCAATGGAATACTCAGCTGAGAAGCAGGAAAATTTGAAGACACCAAGATAATGAATTTCTTGAAAATGAATGTGTCTGTAACTTAAGGCTGCAAGAGGTGCTGGAGCTAATATATGTGGGAAAGCTATATTTGCTGAAATTGGAATGAACACTGTATCAATTGGATAATTTAGTGCTGAGCAGCTTTACTTAATGAAGGTTTGCAATAACATTGTATTGGTTCTCAAAGTATCTTGCATCCTGTGAATTATTTAATACATTGACTGCATTAGCTTCAAATAAGCGCAGGGGGTGGGGGTTATAAAAATGGAGAAGTCTAGCAACAGTGTTGCAGGATATTAGTCAGACCAGTTGACAGTTTGATCCTGACTTAAGTGGAAAGTTTTGAGGTTCATACAAACAAGGAACAAGAGGAAATGACTTGGCCCTTTGAGCCTGCTTTGCCATTTAACATGATCATGGCTGATCTGATTTTAACCTCAACTATACATTATTCTATACCCTGATAATCTTTCATCCTCTTGGCAATTTAAGAATCTATCTACTTTTACTTTAAAAATATTTAAAGATTCTGTATCCACTGCCTTTTGAGAAAGGGAATTCCAAAAACATGAACTGTCTGAAAGAGAGAAAAAGATATTCATGTCTGTCGTAAATGGGTGACCTCTTCTATTTAACCTATGACCCCTGGTTCTCGATTGTCCCACAGAAGGAAACATCTTTTCCATATTCACCTAGCCAAGATTCTCTCAGGATCTTAAATACTTCACCTCCCTCTTCTACACTCCAGAGCCTGGCTGGCCCTTATAAGGCAATGTACTCACTCGCTTAAATTGTAAGATCTAAGTCAGTTACAATTATCAGCTGAGTTGAGAGGGCCAGTTTACTGGTCCTGATTATTTGCAAGACCATTTCAGATACAAAAATGTTTTCATAAATACTCAATCAATGGTTTTCAGTTGATCCACTTTAGGACATTACCTCTGTCTGACTGGGCACATACACTTTTTCTGCTCTGTGGACTGAAGCTGTCTTTCTGTCTTTGGTCTGAGTGATGGTCAGCTTGCTTATCTTACTTCCCACTATCTCTTGATTTTATCCTAAAAATGGTAATCATGTGCCTTTTATGACAGTTTGTTCTTCTTAAGATTGCTAATTTCACAGATCTTTACCAAGACAATGTGACATCGGTAATTTATGAGCCTGCATAGAGTATATAAATGCACCCCCTCCCCCCGGCCCGATGGTTTATTATTATCCCAAGTAATGCATCTTAAATGTTTCACCATTCTGAAAAGTTCCAAAGCCTATCAATATCTTGTAACTAAAAGAACCACATTTGACTCCACAATAACTGTTGATGCATGAAACATGTTCAAGCTGAAAATAGCCACACAAAAGGTGAGCATTTATCTTACCAGCAGCATCATTTTAAACTAGCTTGTACATACAAACATCTCCCCAAGCTGTAAATTGGCAGCTGTGTTTGCCTGAATTGCAATAACAAGGACACTTCAAAGGTTGGCTGTGAGACGTATGGTGATGGGCTGAAAATATGAAAAACATTATTTAAATGTATCACAAAGCACACTATATTTTGGATTGTGCCTACTTTCCCTTTGTGAAGAGTCAGAGTAGGGGTGAAGGGTATATTTTTGGAATGTTAAATCCACTTTATAAGAGAAGGTTATTCTCTTGTAAAATCTGTAAATGCTGAGTGTCTATTCTCTGCCTGATTGCTGTGAATTATTTAAAATTATAAACTTAACTAATCAATGACCAGACATTTCTGATGGTTAACATGCTCAGAGTTCTTTTGTAGATGGGCCAATCCCAGGTTACAATTTTTATTTCAAGTGGTCATTTCAATCCACATCAAGGCTACCTTCATGCTGATAATATCTGCATTTATATGGCAGCTGCCAGACCTGGACTCCAGATTTGTTTCTGCCAGGTTTTACTCTATTTATATTGCTCAGCTACTATCTGAGTGGAATTTCAGTTATGCTGCCTGGATTGCCTTCTTTGCATTTATGTAAACAAATGTGCTTAAGCCTTCTTTTCGCTGTTGAAATGCAAGTACTGAGGGAGGAATCCCCAATCGTAAAGCTTTTAAATTGATCTTAGGTTAGTTTAAAAGTGTTCACCAAGTTTATTGAGATCTGGACGAACCATTTATTAGGGCAAAACACTGTATGCTTTACTATTCTTTTTCTCAAGCAGCCAAAACCAAATTTGCAATTTAGCATTGTTCCTAACAACACTAAAAACTTGAACAAACCAGTAGAAACTGGGTTGTAAATAACATAGTCAGTCATTGTTATAGTTCTGGGATGGTGACTTACAATTAGATTTAAGAGCTGGAAGCTATAGCAGATCAGTAGAAAGAATGTTTTGATTGTATTTTCTTTAAAGTGTAAATCTTTCATGAATGGGTTTTTGTCCAGCTGAAGTACAATTAGTTGTATTTAAAATAGCAGCTACATAAAATGCTGTAGCATATAATATGTAAATAGAAGCATTGTTTCTGAAGTAAACTCATGTCCTGGGTGTGTAGTTCTGCTACTTTGTATGGTTGTATTAATTTGCATTTCTTTCAGTTCTGAACTTATAAATTATTTTTACTGTTAACACTTCACAATATAATCATCCTTTTAATACTTTTGGCAGTAACTTAACACACTTAAGTTTAATTAGTTTATTTAAAAAAGAAAGTGATTGAAATACTGGATCCTAGCCCTGCGATACTTTAAATAAAATTAATACTTGGTGTAGAGTTAAAGAGTAAGCAATCGCGATTAGCTACTGTTTTAAATTGTGGGAGTGTATGGCTTAGAATGGCTTTTCCAGATTGGTTGGTTTTCTGTTTGTAAATGCACGTTGGACTAATGATTTAAAAGGGTTTTGTCAACATTAGTTAACAGCGTAACCAAGACTGCAGCTGGTTCATTCTGACATTTGTGGTATTCATTACTGGCTGAGATTTTGAAGTGTGAAAATTCCCTTTCCTCAATAAATGAACGATAATACTTTGTGGAAGAGATGGCTTTGCATGACGCGGCACACATCTTTTCTGAAGAAAATGTAAAGAAGCACACAGCATTGTTCCAGGAACAGGACTGCCAGTACAATCGATTTATCAAAGAAAGCATAATGCCAAGGGAAAAGTGCTGCAGGTATCTTACACCTTTAAAATTGCTGGAGATAGAAATGTGGAAACTCACTGTAATCGCAGAAAATGAGGTGGCACTGATGAGAACAAAAGTCCCTAAGTATAAAATGGCAAGAGAGCTGATATCAAAGGAGACTGCTGAATTTCATCTCTCTCCTGTGCATGCATGGCCAGGTGAAAGGAATCGGAGTATCATGTTTCAAGAGGACAAACATACTGGTTTACATGAAGATAACTCTAAGCAACTTAAAACCTCTTTAACAGCATCTGGTTTGCCAGTACAATTACCAAAGGTGCCATTCTTGTCCCAGAGGAAAAAATACACTGTTTCTTCATGCATTATCCAGAGCATATTAGAAAATCGATTTTATAAAGTTGGCAATTGCAGCTCTTGTCTGCGAAAATCCTTTTGCATACCGGTAAAAAGTGATGTCTCTTTACCTGAAATACCCAGGCAAATGAGAATGCTTTATTCTGCATTTCCAATGAAGTAGCTTGTAACATAATTCCTAGAAATTCCTAAATACAAACTTAGACCTTGAATAGTGTGATCCAACTGTTTTGATGTTCAATTTTCAAGGTTCATTGATTGAGCCTTATGTTAAGAAATAATGCAAATTACAGTTTTATTTAAATGTTTTCTTTATAATATTAGCTGTACTTAGTTCAAGAAAGTAAGATTGCTCATTTGAAAATGTGTTGTTTTTGCAATGTATATGATCTTTTAATAGTTTTTTTTGGCAAAAACTATTCAATGAAAACTATGAGAATGTAGCAAACATCAAGGTATAAAAGAATTACACCATTCAGTGACATGTCAGATTTCTTCTTCAGGTTGAGTAGTAATGTTTAAATTTGACTTTTATATATTGTGGCAATAAACTGCAGCATTCCAAGGTTGGAGTTTCTTGAGTTTTCATTGAACATGATAGTTCACAATTCCATTTGTTCTAAACATTTGAGCCAAAATTAAGCTTGGGACTGCATTTAGCTGTTGACTAAATTTTTATTTTTTCCTGTTAATATTTCGCATCTTGCCAGTGAATTTTAAATTTTATAGAAAACGGTTTTACAGTTCTGACTGCTTATAGATTTTTTTTTATTCTCTTGTGGACCATGGGCATCACTGACTAGCCAGCATTTATTGCCTATCTTGAGGTGCCCTTGAGAAGGTGATGGTGAGATGCCTTCTTGAACCACAGCAGTCCATATCCTTTAGGTACACCCACAATACCCTTAGGAAGGGAATTCCAGCATTTTGATTCAACAGCACTGAAGGAACCATGATTTTTTTCCAAGTCAGGAGGGGAACATACAGGTGACAACATTCCCAAGTATCTGCTTTCCTTGACCACCTTCATGAAAGTCGTTGTGGATTTGGAAGGTGCTCTATGCGGATCTTTGGTGAATTTCTGCCGTGCATTTTGTAGATAATACACACAGCTGCTGCTGAGCATCGGTGGTAGAACGAGTAGATATTTGTGGTTTTGGTGCCAATCAAGCGGGCTGCTTTGTCCTGGATGTGAGTGTTGTTGGAACTGCACTCATCCATGCAAGTTGGGAGTATTCTTTCACATTCCTGACTTGTGCCTTGTAGATGGTGGACAGGGATTGGGGAGTCAGGAGGTGAATTATCTGCAGCAATATTCTAGTCTCTGACCTGGTCTTGTAGCCATTCTGTTTGTATGGTGAGTCCAGTTGAGTTTCTGTTTAATTGTGACCCCCAGGATGTTGATTGTGGGGGATTCAGTGATGGTAGCACCATTGAATGTCAAAGGCAGTGGTTATAGTGTCTTTTATTAGAGATCGTCATTGCCTGATGTTTGTATGACACAAATGTTACTTGGCAGCCCAGATCTTGTTGCATTTGGACTGCTTCAGTATCTGATGAGTTGCAAATGGTGCTGAACTTTGTGCAATTATTGGTAAACATCCCCATTTCTGACTTTATGATGAAGGGAAGATCATTGATGAAGCAGCTGAAGATGGTTGGACCTAGCCCCCTAGGACACTACCCTGAGGAACTCCTCGAGCTGAGATGACTGCCATAATCATATTCTTGAGTGTCAGGTATGACTCCAACCAGCAGAAAGTTTGCTCTCTTGGTCAAATGCGGGCATGATGTCAAGGGCTGTCACAGTTACCTCACCTTTGGAATTCAGATCTTTTGTCCATGTTTGAACCAAGGCTGGAATGAAGTTAGGAGCTGAATGGCTCTGGCAGAACCCAAACAGGGTGTCACTGAGCAGGTTGTTGCTGAACAGGTGCGACTTGATAGCACTGTTGATGACACCTTCCATCCATTTTACTGATGTTCGAGAGTAGACTGATTGGACAGTAATTGGTCAAGTTGAATTTGTTCTGCTTTTTGTGTCCTGGACATATCTAGGCAATTTTTTGCTTTGTCAGGTAGGTGCCAATGTTGTACCCATGCTAGAAGAGCTTGGCTAGGGGAACAGCAAGTTCTAGAGCACAGGTCTTCAGTACAATTGCTAGAATGTTGTCATGGCCTTTTGGCTTTTGCACTATCCATTGCCTCCAACCATTTCTTGACTCCACATTTAGTGAATTGAATTGGCTGAAGATTGGCATCTGTGAACTACTGGAGGAGGCCAAGGTGGATCATCCACTTGGCACTTTTGGCTGAAGATTGTTGCAAATGCTTCAGTCTTATCTTTTGCACTGATGTATTGGACTCTTCCATCATTGAGGATGAGAATATTTGTGAAGCCTCCTCCTCCAATGAGTTGTTTAATTGTCACCATCATGCATGTGGATGTCGCAGGACCGCAGAGCTTAGATCTGAGCTGTTAGTTGTGGGAACGCTCAGCTCTGTGTATCGCAAGCTGCTTATGTAGTCTGACATGCAAACTGTCCTGTTTGTTAGATTCACCAGGTTGACACCTCATTTTTAGGGATGCCAAATACTGCTCTTGCACTCTCCATTGAGCCAGAGTTGATCCCCGAGCCTGATGATAATGGTTGATTGGGGGATATGGGGGGGTCAAGAGGTTACAGGTTATGCTGGAGTACAATTCTGCTGCTGTTGATGACCCACAGCATCTCATGGATGCTCAGTCTTGCGTTAGTAGATCTATTTGAAGTATTTAGCACAGTGATAGTGCCAACTGCCACACTAGAGGATATTCTTAATATGAAAGCAGGACATCATCTCCACAAAGACTGTGCAGTGGTCAGTCTTACTGATGAATAGATGCATCTGTAGCTGGCAGATTGGTAAGGATGTGGTCAAGAATGTTTTTCCCTCTTGCTGATTTCCACAACACCTGCCACAGACTCAGGCTAACAGCTATGTCCTTTAGGACCTGACCAGCCCAATCAGTAGTGCTGCTGCCGAGCCAGTCTCACTGGAGGACATTACAATCGCCCACCCAGAGTACATTTTGTGCCCTTATGACCTTCATTTCCTCCTCCAAGTGTTGCTCAACATGGAGGAGTGTTAATTCATCAGCCGAGGGAGGATGGTACAGAGCAATCAAGGAAGTTTCCTTGCCTGTGTTTAACATGAGGCCATAAAGCATCATGAGTCCAGAGTCAATGTTGAGAATGGGAGTCAGCTCCCTCCCAATTGTATGCTACCACCTCTGCAAGCTCTATCCAGTCGGCTGGGATGAAACATATCTAAGGACAGTGGTGGTATGTGGGATACTGTCTGTAAGTTATGATTCTGTGAGTGTGACTATGTCAGGCTATTGTGTGACTAGTCTTTGAGATGGCTCTCCCAAATTTGATACAAGGCTCCAGACGTTTGTAAGGAGAATTTTGTTGTTGTCTTTTCCATTGCCAAAGTCAATGCTAGGTTCTGGTGCCTAGGTCAATACCAGGAGGTTAGTCTGCTTTCACCTTTTTGTTGAGACTTTGAAGCAATTGGTACAACCGAATAGCTTGCTAGGCCATTTCAGAGGGCAGTTGAGGGCACTTTGCTGTGGCTGTGGAGTCATCATAGGCCAGACCAGGTGAGGATGGCAGATTTCCTTCCCTGAAGGACATTTGTTAGCCAGTTGGGTTTTTCTGGCAATCAACAATGAATAAAAATTGCTGGAACAAAAACAGAACAGAACTGTTTGTGATTTCCTCGTCTACAGTTATTTGGACAATTGGTTCATGGTCATCAGTAAGTTTCTTAATGCCAGATTTTTTTTTATTGAATCCAAATTCCATCATCTGCTGTGGTGAGGTTGGAACCCAGGCCCCGAGAGCATTTGCTGAGTTTCTGGGTTAATATTCTAGCAATAATACCGCTAGGTCATCACTTTCCCCAAGTTAGTGGTGATGATCATGCAAGTGTGATTTGTCATTTTGGAAGGGAGATCTAAAGAACAGAATATTATTTAAATGGAGAAAAAATGCAGATAGCTGCAACACAAACATACTTATTGTACTTGTGCACAAAACACAGAAAGCCAGCAGACAGGTGTAGCAAGTTACATAACTATACTTCCTGTGGTGTAGTATTGAGTAGTGGAGTTGCCTCAGTAGAGAAACAGTTGAGCAAACCAGGAGACTGGTTAAATTTCAATTCTGTAATTCACAGAATTCACAAAAATTTAATTGGATATACTCTGTGTGTATTTGAAATACAATACCACAATCACTGTGGATAGGAGAGATGATTCGTGAAATTGTCAGGCACTCTATTACAGCAGCTTCGACCCAGAATAAACATTATATGTAGGATACTACAATCTGTGATAGATGTTCAAGCAAAAACGTGTTTATCATCACCTTTTGGAGATACAAGTAACATCCGGTTGTAAACATGGATGTTCTTAAGTGATGAGTCTTCATCAAATGGAGTAAGCAAATAAGTAGACTAGGTTAAGTGTCAGGATATTATTGTGTGGAAACATGAAGACAGTGAGACTGGCCTGAATATCTGTATCTGAGGCAAATGAGTCTGCATTCAGTCACTTTGGCTTGCAGTCTTGATGTTAGTATCAAGTATTTGGATTAAAAGTTAATAAACTTATTTTTCTAATCAACTTATTTAGAAATGTTATTACATGTCTCTAGTCCAGGGATAGGGACACTACCACTGTACCACAAGAGGGCCCCTAGATGATTAATTCATTCCTTGTATAAAAATGGACACAGGTGGGACTGGGTGTTGAACTGTGAAACTTTGAAGTAGTCAATAATTAGTCCAGGAGAAGTCCTATGCTTTTGTTTCTAATTTACCGACAAACTTGTGTAAAACTGGAGTGTGAGTTAGAAACACAAAAAGGCTTTTTTGTACGGTTCGATCAGAACTGAACTGCACCTGGGTCACAGCACAGAGGAAAGTACAACTTGAGGATGGTGGCAGTGTTACAGTCAGGGAGATAGATAGCCAAAATTCATAAGAGTTTGAGAGTGTTTGCTCAGGGTGGCCTGAGGAAAAAAAAATCAAAATACAGTCAGTACCTGTGAGAACTTGGATAAAAATTGCAGGAAACCGTAACAACACAGGACAAAGCACTGTGGCTTAGAAGGCTAAGAGGAATCTGGAAAAGCTAGGATGTGATATTGACGTAGTGAACATGGACTTTTAAAAGGCGATTGATAAAGTTTCATACAACATGAGTTAAAGCTCATAGAATAAATGGGGCAGTAGCAACCTGGATACAAAATTGACAGAGGGATTGGAAACAAAGTAAAATTTATTAGGGCTGCCGTGGAGGTCTGTAGTGGAGTTCTCCAGGGTTCGTTTTGGGACCTTTGCTTTTCCTAATCTATATCAACTATCTCGATCTTGATATGCTGTGGATAGTCTTTATGTTTCCAGATGATATAAAACTTGGAAGCATTTAGAGGAGAGAAAGTGAAACTACAAAAGGACATTGATAAGTTGGTGGAGTAGGCAAATGAAGTGAGGTGATACATTCTGGCAGAAATAACATGGACATGCAGTACAAAATAAAAGGGTGCAATCTCTATGCAGGAGCAGAGAGACCTCAGTGTACATGTGTGTGACCCATTAGGTAGATTAAGCAGTTATATGGGATGCATATCAATAGGATTTATTAATAAGGGCACAGAGTTCAGAATCAAGGAAATTATGCTGAACATGTCTAAACACTAGTTGGACCTCTGCTAGAGTACTGTGCATATTTCTGGGTACCACACTTTAGAAAGCATATGAATGCATTGGACAGAGTGCAGAAGAGATTGAGAAGAATGGTTTCAGATTTCAGTTACAAAGGTAGATTGGAGAATTTGGGTTTGTTTTCTGTCATCATCTGCTAGGATTTGGGAGGCATACCTGAGACCAAATGGAACTAGGAAACAGTTGAATCTTCTATGTCAATTAAGGTATAATTGGGTGAGCACTTGACTGCATATAGAGGGCTCTGATAGTGTCTTTATGTTTGAGTCACAAAGACCTGGGTTCAAGTCCCACCTGCCTCCAGAGGTGTGTCATAACATCCCTGGACAGGTTGGTTGATAATACTCAGGGGGGAAAACAGTCAGTGTGGCTGGAGTTGTGTTATGTGAATTGAAATAAAACTCTGATAAGAAAAGCGTATGCCTGGACTCAGTCCAATCTGCAGTTAACTCTGGTGTTGATTTTTTTTCTCAAAGGAGAGAAGAAGGCCAAGAGGATATTGGATAGGAGTTTTCAAAAGCATGAGGGTCTGTGCAGAATAGATAGGGAGAAACCATTCCACCGCTCAGAAAGCAACAAATGTTGGAGATCTCAGGGCCGACAGCATCCATGGAGAAAGAGCGAGCTAACATTTCGAGTTAAATGAGTCTTCATCAGAGCTGAAGTGAAGTGTGGAGGTGGTAGCATTTATGCTATATTTTGGTGGAGGGTGGTCGTAGGATATAGAGTGCTGGTGGATAAAAGATGTTGACAGTTCAGATTATGTAACCGCAATGTGAGAATGACAGAACAATGGCATGTCTAACTGCCAGACTTGAAAAAGCTACAGTCTTCAGACTAGGCACTTTACAGCTTTCTGGACTTGAGTTCAACACCTTCAACTTGTGAACCGATTCCCATTTCATCCTTTCTTTTAGATTGTTACATTCCCTGTCACCCTGTCCTTTCTGCCCTCCCCCCCCACTCCAGTGGGACTGTCTGCTGTCTTCCGAAGTCTGGCAATTGACACAGCATCATTCTGCCTTTCTCACATTCCGATCACATAATCTGAACTATCAACATCTTTTCTCCACCAACGCTGTACGTTCACGAGCCCCAACCCCCTACTATAGCAGAAATGTTGCCCACTCCACTTCAATTCTGATGAAGAGTAATGTGGACTTGAAATGTTAGCTTGCTTCCTGTCCATGGGTGCCGTCTGACCAGCTGTGATCTCCAGCATGTTTTTTCAGTGCAGATTCCAGCATCTGCAGTAATTTGCTCTCTCAGAAGTTTGGAAAGCAAGATATAAGGTAATTTGCAAAAGAAGGAAATGTGATGTAAGAAAACACTTTTTTGTTAAGTGGGTGGTTCAAATAGGAACACGATGCCTGGTGGAGACATGTTCAATTGCAGTATTCAAAGAGCATTATATGATTATTTAAATAGAAACAAGTTTCAGAATAATGGAAAAATTGCTGTTCTCCTGCCTAAGACATAATGCTTATTCAGGGACATGATTGGCCATATGACCTCTTTCTGTACCATAACAATTCTGTGATTCTCTGAATCCAGTTGTCCTGTTTCATGCTTGAGGTGAAAGGGAATGTGACAATTTAGGAGCCAAATGAAAAGCATGATCTCAAGAGTAATGATCTGTGGATTAACATCAAAATCATGTGCAAATTGACATTGAGGTAGATAAGTCAGAAGCATTAGGCTGATATGGATTAGAAGAGTTATTTTTTGGAGAACACAAGTACAGTAGCAGGATAGGAAGGAACTAGACTTGAATGGAATTAAGACCAGTGTCAAATGGATGTAAAACTAGGAGCAGGAGTAGGCAATTCACTCCCACAAGCCTGCCCTGCCATTGAATATGACCATAGCTAATCTCATACCAGCCTGAACTCCACTTTCATCTTCCTTTAACCCATTACTAATTAATAATCTGTCTGCCTCCTCAAATTCAGTCAGTGTCCTCACATCCACCACAGCTGAAAATGTGTTGCTGAAAAAGGGCTTATGCCCGAAACGTCGATTCTCCTGTTCCCTGGATGCTGCCTGACCTGCTGCGCTTTTCCAGCAACACATTTTCAGCTCTGATCTCCAGCATCTGCAGTCCTCACTTTCTCCTCACATCCACCACACTCTTGGGATAGTGAATTCCACAGATTCAGAAACCTTTCAGAGAAGTAATCCCTCCTTTTTGCCACCTTTACACCGAAAAGTTTGAGTTCTCGTTCTAGATTACCCAGAGGGAAATATCTCTTCTACATCTACTTTGCCAATCCCGATAGAATCATATATACCTTAATTAGATCTCCTCTTATCTTCTGAACCCTAGCAAATACAGTCCTGAACTGCTTAATCTTTCCTCATAAAATGAGCATTTCACCTCTAGAATTAATCTCATGAACCTTCCCTGAACTGCCTCCAATGCAATTACATCCTTCCTCAAGTAAGGGGACCAAAACTGTATGCTGTACTCCAGATATGATTTCACTAGTGCATTTGCAACAACACTTCCCCTACTTTCATACTCCATTCCTTCAGCAATAAATGCTAAAATTCCATTTATTATTATTCTTGCTACTCTTTCTGTGAATGAGCTTTCTGACATTCTGCAATTTGCTAGTTTCCCAACAGGAAGTATATTTAGAGAGGTGGCAAAGGCTTCAAACGGTTAAGACCATGATAGGTGAAATCTGTAAGAGATGAAATGTCTGACTAGGTGGGCCTTGAATAGTGTGAATTGATAGACGTAAGTGACCAGGTATTACAGACCAGTTATAGAATAGAGATGTGAAAACGTTAGTTAAAAATAAACTGAAAAAAACTGCAATTAAAAATAATTTAAACTATCTGTACAGCAGTACACCCAAGATCCCTAATAATACAGAAGAACTGAAGATAGTTTGATGTGAAGTTCCAGATATAGTCGTCATTACTGAGAAATGGCACGAAAAATCAAGACTGGATATTAATCATTGCAGATTATCCTTTATTTAGAAAAGGTAAAGAGAGGTCAGCAAGTAGGAGGAGTAGCTGTATAATGGCAGTGGAATAACCAGACAACTTGAGGTAGAAATAGAATCTATGTAAATAGAGATTAAAAAAGAAATCAATTGCACTAATCAGGATACTTATAATGGAAGAGAGGAGGCAGATGAAATATGCAAACAAATTAGGAAAATAAATAAAAGAATATGAGCAATAATCTTGGTAAATTTATTAATTGGTCAGTTGAGTTGGAAAAAGGAAATAAGGAAGGGAGTTCCTTCAATGTGTACAGGGCTGATTTTAACCTGTGATGTAAAAAGTCAAACAAGGCAGGATCTACTACTGAATCAAGTAAAAGCGAAAGAACTAGAGAAGATAAAAAAAAGGAACATTGAGTAATAATGGCTGTAATACTGTACAATTTATGATCATTGAGAAGAATATGACCAAGTTTAGGGAATTAAAATGAAGAAAAACTAATTTTATGGAGCTGAAGGAGCAGTGCTGGAGTATAACAAAGGAGACTACGGAGGGAAACTAAAAGAACTACAGATGCAGTAACTCAGAAACATAAACAGAAATTGGTGCGAAAGCTCAGCAGGTGTGGCAACATTTGTGGAGAAAATTCAGAGTTAATGTTTCAGTTCTGAGGAAGGGTCATTCGACCCAGAATTTCTGTTCATGTTTCTGAGAATACAAAGAGATTAGGAGTGTGGAACTCGCACCGAAGGGAATGGTGTTGATGGATTTAAAGGGAGACCAGAAAAGCATGTGAGAGGGAATTAAAGAAAGAGAGTTTATGATGTTAGAGTTGGACAAACAAGGTTGAGGAAGACATATATGAACCATAAACTTGACTGCTGGGCCAAATGGCCTGTTTTTATCATTGCATGTTCTACTTTGATTAGGCCATAACTTGACTACTATGTTCATTTTTGATCAGGCAATGTTTCAAGACAAAATTGCACACAAAGGGAACAGGTGCAGTGTTTTCAAAGTAAATTCAGAACTAATATAAGGTGACAGTTCATGCAGAGTGATTAATATTTGGTGCAGTCTTCTGGATAAGATATTGGAAGCAAACTTTCTGGGTGTGTTGAATACTGAGTTTGATGATATGGTAAAGATACTGTAATTTAGTTGGAAAGGATAAATTTACAACATTTAAGAGGCATCTGGATAGACAACTGAATAGGAAGGTTTTAGAGGATATGGGACAAATGCTGGTGAATGCAACTAATTCAGTTTAGGATACCTGGTCAGTGAGGACGAGTTGCGCTGCAGGGTCTGTTTCCATGCTATGGAGTTCTAAGACTTGATGAGCTCTATGGTAGACGAAGTTTGTTTCTTATCAGGGTGATGCATGCCTTGCATTCACTGCCTAAAAGAGTGGCAGAAGAGGGAACCCTCAAGACATTAATGAAGTATTTAGATGAGCACTCGAAATGCTGTAACATACAAGTGTTGGAAAATGGGATTAGAATGGGTGTATGCTTGATGACTGGTGTGGACACAATGAGCCAAAGGTCCATTTTCTGTGCTGCAAAAGCTCTTCGACTCAATGGGTGGCATGGTGGCACAGTGGTTAGCACTGCTGCCTCACAGCACCAGAGACCTGGGTTCAATTCCCGCCTTGGGCAACTCCTTTAAATTTGTGGGCGGCACGGTGGCACAGTGGTTAGCACTGCTGCCTCACAGCGCCGAGACCCGGGTTCACTTCCCGCCTCAGGCGACTGACTGTGTGGAGTTTGCACGTTCTCCCCGTGTCTGCGTGGGTTTCCTCCGGGTGCTCCGGTTTCCTCCCACAGTCCAAAGATGTGCAGGGTCAGGTGAATTGGCCATGCTAAATTGCCCGTAGTGTTAGGTAAGGGGTAAATGTAGGGGTATGGGTGGGTTTCGCTTCGGTGGGTCGGTGTGGACTTGTTGGGCTGAAGGGCCTGTTTCCACACTGTAATGTAATGTAATCTAGTCTAATCTAATCAATGTACTAACCTTTGCGATATATACCATACTATTCTCAGATTTAGTAATTATTTAAGAGCAAGATTGTGTTAGCACCGAAGCCATTTTGCTTTGTGAAAGTTGCTATATAAATGCAAGCTGTCAATTAGTTTTGTTTTGTTTCTTCGCTTAAAGAATCCTTCTGAATTTGTAAGATTGGTGACACCTCAAAATCACTGCCTGCTTGAAGTATTTCACTCATGAAATTACAACAAAAACAGCACTACATAATATTTTTTGAGCATATATTGTTGAAACCAGCTATAAAATATTTGTGAGGCTCAATTGACTGCTGTGATCAAATGTAACAACAATACAAATACTTCCCAGTAAGCTTACAAATGGTGGGATCTCATGCACTTCCCGAGAAACAAAGCAATGAGGTAGTATGAGCAGGAAGGAGAAATGACAGTTTCCTAATGGCAGATTGAAAATAAGGAAGCAAATTGGTAGTTCTTGATGTCGAGCAGCAAGAGCTACAATTATTGCATTAACATGTATACTTATTAAACCACTTGTTGACCAGATAATTTATAACTTTATGGTGAGATCGAGAGCAAATGAAAACCATGTGGCTTCAGATTCATGACTAGCTGGAGATAGCGTGCAACAGGCAGGATAATAGTCTTCCTAATTTATTTGGAGTGAGTAGGAGCTGCTTTTCTAGCAGAGGGAAATTTATTGGACCCTGGATGAAGAGACTGAGCAGTTGTATTGAGCTCGTGTGGTTACTGAAAAGAGGTGAAAATGTGTTGCTGGAAAAGCGCAGCAGGTCAGGCAGCATCCAGGGAACAGGAGAATGGACGTTTCGGGCATAAGCCCTTCTTCAGGAAGGGCTTATGCCCGAAACGTCGATTCTCCTGTTCCCTGGATGCTGCCTGACCTGCTGCGCTTTTCCAGCAACACATTTTCAGCTCTGATCTCCAGCATCTGCAGACCTCACTTTCTACTGAAAAGAGGGTTAAGATCAACTAGGAGAAAGTGAGGGCTGGAGACCATGGTTGAAAAATGTGATGCTGGAAAGAGGGACTGTGTGTAGCTATTCATGGAAGGGGTGGTAGGTGACAGATATTTAGAAAGTTAGGGGTGTGTTTTTGTGAGAAAGAAGGTGGCAAGACTCTGAAAAGTCCTGGCTGCCCTAAGAAGGGTTGCAGGGAGCAGAGAGGGAGGGAGGGAATATGAATAGCAGAGGCAAAAGAAACTTGACCATATATAGTACACGTATGGCACTTGAGGGTAGGTCAGCGATGAGGCTCTGAAAGTTGCGTAATCTTGGTTCAGGGTGATAGAGTGAGGATCAAAGATGACGAGGCAAGTCTAGAGTGATGTTAGGTGGAGGGTGGGGTGGTATGCCCAGTTTGTCAGAAGGCAGCTAAATGGTGGTGGAGCTCTAGGTTGCCAGAATGTTTTTCAAGGATCGTGCATATCTCGAGGGTCACAGAAGGCCAGGTAATGGAAGGAAGGTTAAAATTTGTTTTATATATTCATTCATGGAATTTGGGTGTCGCCAGCTGGGCCAATATTTATCGCCCATCCCAAGCTGTCCTTAAGAAGGTGGTGGTGAGCTTCAACCTTGAACTGCTACAGTCCATTTTATGTAGGGTGGACTCACATTGCCATTGGGCAAGGGATTCCAGGATTTTGACCCAGTGACACTGAAGGAAAGGCAATATATTTTCAAGTCAGGATGGTGATTTTTTGGCTTGAAGGGAAACTTGCAGGAGGTGGTGTTCCCATGTATCTGCTGCCCTTGTCCTTTGAGATGGAAGTGATTGTGGGTTTGGAAGGTGCTGTCTAAGGATTTTGATGAATTTCTGCAATGCATCTTATAGGCAGTACATACTGCTGCTACTGAGCGTCAGTGTTGGAGTGACTGAACGTTTGTGGATATGTGGGCTTGAACGGGTGGCTTTATCCTGGATGTATCAAGCTTCTTTACTATTTTTGGAGCTGCACTCACCTAGGTAAAGTTGGAGTTTCCATCACATTCCTGACATGTGCCTTGTAGCTGGTGGACAAGCTTTGGGGAGTCAGGAGATGAGTTGCTGACTTTGGCATTCTTAGCTTCTGATCTGCATTTGTAACCACTGTATTCATATGGCGAGTTCAGTTCAGTTTCTGGTCTCTGGTAACTCCTAAGAAGTTGTAGTTGGGGATTCGGTGATGGTAATGTCATTGAGTGTCAAGTGTTGATGGTTAGATTATTTGTTTCTTCCTGGAGATGATTATTGCCTGGCTCTTGTGTGGCACGAAGGTTGACTGAGGGAGTATGCAGGGTGTTGATTTGCAGATTCAGGGACCAAAGTTTGCCAGGTTATAAGAAGTGGCAGCAATTCAAGTTCAAAATGCTCCTGTCAGACTGCAGAATGACTCTGCTGACTTGCAGGGAGTAAATGCGATTGTGAGAGATGTTTGTAGTTGACTCTCAGGATGCTTTTAGGCTAGATATGCTGCTACTAATATTTCTTTTTAGTACTGGTCCGTTGACTTATTAAGTGCTGAGGGATGACCATGCAAAACCTAGGTAGATGAACCTTGATCTTAAGTAACAATTAAATACCAACTAAGGGACATGTTACAGTAACATTATTTTGATTAACTGCATTACTCTTGGTAAGAAGCATTGGTATTTTCTAAAAGCTATCAAACTAACCTAGGTCACACGTTTGTTAATAGTACAGGTAAAAGGACAGTCTGGAACAACTACAACAGACAGCTAGAACTGACTAGTTCCTTCCAAAGTTGAAAAATATGGTGTCGGAAAAGCATAGCAGGTCAGGAAACATGTGAGGAGCAGGAGAGTTGACATTCCGGCATGAGCTCTTTATCCTGAAACGTCGACTCTCCTGCTCCTTGAATACTGTCTGACCTGCTGTACTTTTCTGGCGCCACACTTTTTGACTCTGACTCCTCAGCATCTGCAGTCCTCAGTGTCTCCTAGTTCCTTCCAGAGACAATCATTTGTATCCCGGTGGAGAAGGTATTCAAAGGCTTAAGAGTTAATCTTTTCAGACCATCTGCATTGTACCACAGTTACCCACCCAGGTGCAAAATAAATATGGCTCCTGGACTATGACCACTTTGAAATAATAGCAGGATCAGTCATTGTCTCCCTACCCCACCACACAAATAGTCATGTCTCTCAATCAAGCATTAGTTGTCCCATGATTGTATGTCGCCAGCGAAAAGGCGACATACAGAGCTCTCTTCTGGTACTGCGATCAGGCTATTTGCTGGTGCAATAAGATTTTGCCCATAATCTACCATTAAAATCTATCAATGCAATTTTGGTACATTTAACAAAATGTAAACTATTCCATTGTTTCATTTTAGCATTTCATCCACAGAAGAAGTTTTAATTTCTCTCAGGATATGCTTGGAACCATTTTGAAAATTTTGAACTGTAACTCAAGATGGATTTCATTGT
Organism: Chiloscyllium plagiosum; assembly: GCF_004010195.1. Classification (NCBI taxonomy): domain Eukaryota; kingdom Metazoa; phylum Chordata; class Chondrichthyes; order Orectolobiformes; family Hemiscylliidae; genus Chiloscyllium; species Chiloscyllium plagiosum. The sequence goes on along the minus strand of NC_057716.1, from coordinate 5,913,651 downwards.
TTTAAAAGTACTTAAAAATAATTGCACTCAGGAATAGAAGTGAAGCTGCTATCTTTCTACTTTGTGAAAAACAGTAATTAGTTACGTAATTCCAGTGGTTGTTTAAATTTTTGCTTACAAGTCTAATTTCACAATTTTACTTCGGCTGATGTTTATTGGTGTTCTGCACTGCTCCAAGCCCGTGCTTCAATAATACGCGTGGCTTGTGTGAATAACAACATTCATTGATCTGCTGTGCCAAGAGGTCAGGAGCAGTGATCAACATCCTACCATCTTAAAGTTCAGCTCTATTTTTACAAAGAATATTTGATTTATGAGCCAGTCTCCCATAGAATCAAAATATTGTCCCTCCAAAAATTTATTTATTTTGCAGGAGGAGAATATGAAACAACAATGTAGTCCATCCACTTCAATGTGTATGGAGGCTTGTTTAAATGTATATTGGCTTCAAAAATATGTAAACATGTTCTTTTTTTTCTCTTGGACCCATCAATTTTAAATGCATTTTTATAAAGAACTGAGTTAAATGATTCATAAAATGATACAATACAGAAGGAAGCCATTCAACCCAATGAGTCTGTGCCAGTTCTTTGAAGAGACGTGCACTCGTCTGCTGTTGCCCCAAAGTTTCATCTTTTCAAGTGTATGACCAAATCTATTTTGAAATTGTTGATCAAATACCCCTCAGACAGGGGCATTCCAAGTAATTGATAGTTTAAGTGGGCAACAAGTTGACAAATGGAGTATAATTTGAAAAATGTGAAGTTGTTAATTTTGGAAGGGAGAAAAGAGGAACAGAATATTATTTGAATGGATAAAAACTGCAGAAAACTGCAACAAAAGTGTAATATGGATAAATTAAGGTTTGGTAGCAAAAACAAGAGGGCACTTTTACATGGAACACGGAAAACTAACTCGGGTGCATCAGGTAATCAGGACGGTTAATAGACTTTGGCTCTTATTTCAGAGGGAAAAATGCTCGAATCCATTGTAAAAGATTTATTAGCACTTGGAAAGCAATGACAGGATCAGGCAGTAAAATAAAACAGAGAATTGCAGGTACTAGAAATCTGAAACTGAAACAGAAATTGTTGGGGAAACTCTGCAGGTCTGGCAGCATCCATGTAGAGAAAGTAGAGTTAGCATTTTGTGTCCAATTCTGACAAAAGGTCACTGGAACCAAAATTTTGCTTTCTTTCCACCGATGCTGCCAAACCTGCTGAGTTTCTCCAGCAGTTTTTGATTTTGTTACGGGATCAAGACAGAGTCAACATGGATTAATGAAAGTGAAATCATGCTTGACAAATCTACTGGAGAGGATGTAACTAAGAGTTCATGAGGGATAAGAAGTGATGTGGCTTACTTAGGCATTTCAGAAAGCATTGGATTAGGACCCACATAAGAGATTAGGATGCCGGTTAAAGTGCATGGAATTGGGGATAGTCTACTGACATGGATAGAGAACTGGTTGGCAAATAGGAAACAGGAATAAACTGCTCTCGTTCCAAGTGGCAGGCAATGACTCATGGATTACATAGAGATTGGTGCTAGGACAATGCACAGCTATTTACGATGTACGTAAATGATTTAGGTTATGGAGCGAAATGTAATATCTCCAAGTTTGCAGACAACAAAATTGGATGGGAGGGTGAACTGTGAGGAGGCTGCAGAGATACTTGTGGGCAAGTTGAACGAGTGGGAAAATGCATTACAGATGAAGTATAATGTGGATAAATTGAGGTTTGGTTGCAAAACACAGGAGGTAGGATTATAATCTGAATGGTGATAGATTGGGAAAGGGAGAGTTACAATAAGACCTGATGACTTTGTCCACTAGTTGCTGAAAATAAGCATGCAGGTACAGCAGATATTGAAGAGTGCAAATAGTATGTTGGCCACCTTAGAGGATTTGAATGCAAGAGAGAGGATGTCTTGCTGCAATTGTCCAGGACCTTGGTGAGACCTCACCTGAAATATTGTATGCAGTTTTGGTCTCCTTGTGTGATGAAACATGTTCTGGCTATGGAGGGAGTGTATTGAACCTTTACCAGACTGATTCGTGGGATAGTATGACTAACGTATGAAGCAAGGGTGGATCAGTTAGAACTATATTTACTGGGAGTTTAGAAGATGAGGGGTATCTCATATAAATCTATTATTATAACAGGACTACACAGAGTAAATGCAGGAATGATGTTCCCAATGTCCAGAAGCAGGGATTACAAGTTTATAGTGTAGGCCATTTAGGACTGAGTTGTGAATGTGAGAATGGCAAAACAATTGGACTTCAAAGTTTTGGCAGTTAGACACACCCATTGTTCTGCCATTCTCATATTCCAATCACTTAATCTGAACTATCAACATCCTTTCTCCCCCAGCACTCCAACACCCCCCCTCCCCATCCACTATTGCATAAATGCTGGCCCTCCATATTTCACTTCAGCTCAGATGAAGTGTCATATAGACTTGAAACGTTAACTTCCTCTCTCCCCAAGGATGCTGCCTGACCTGCTGTGATCTCCAGCATGTTTTGTTTTCAGTTCAATACCAGGATGTTGTCAGTGCCCATAGAATTTGCAGTTTCCAGTGTTGCTAACCATTTATTGATATCATATAGAGTGAATTGAATCGGCTGAACACTGTATTGCTGGGGACCACGGGAGAAGGCTGAGATGGATCATCCACTTGGCACTTCTGGCTGAAGATTGTTGCAAATGTTTCAGTCTTAGCTTTTGCACTGAAGAGTTAGTCTCTTCCATCTTTGAGGATGGGAATATTTGTGCAGCCTCTTTCTCCAGTGAGTTGTTTAATTGTTCACCTCCATTTGCAGCTGGCTTTGGCAGGATGTGGAGCTTAGATTTGATCCGTTGGTGTGGGATTGCTTTGCTCTGTCTCTCACTTGGTGTTTATGCTGTTTAGCATGCAAGTAGTCCTGGTTGGTAGTTTCACTAGGTTAACTCCTCATTTTTAGTTATGCCTTGTGTTGCTCCTTGCATGCCCTCTCCTATACTCTCAAGGGTTGATCCCCTCGCTTAATGGTTGGGTGGGGGATATGTGAGCCATGAGGTTGCAGATTGCACTGGAGTACACTTCTGCTGCTGTTGGTAGCCTGTAGCAGCTCATGGATGCCCAGGCTCAAGTTGCCGGATCTGTTTGAAGTCTGTCCCATTTGGCATGAAGATAATGCCACACATTATATTGGAGGCTATTCTTATTGTGAAGGTGGGATTTTGTCTCCACAAGAAGTGTGCGGTGGCCACTCTGACTGATACTATCTGTAACTACTGATTGGTAAAGAGGAGGTCAAGTATGTTTTTCCCTCTTGGATCCCTCATCACCTACTACAGACCCAGTCTCACAGCTATGTCTTTTAGGACCTGACCAGTTCAATCAGTAGTGCTGCTACTGAGCCACTCTTGGTGGTGGACATTAAAATTCCTCACCCAGAATATATTTTGTGCCTTGCCACCCTCAGTGCTTCCTCCAAGCATTGCTCAACATGAAGGAGTAATGATTTACCAGTTGAGGGAGGATGGTATGTGGTAATCAGCAGGAGGTTTCCTTTTCCGTGTTTCATCTAAAGACACGAGATGTCATGGAGTCTGGAGTCAATGTTTAGGGGTCCCAGGGCAATTCCATCCCAATTATATACCACTGTTCTACCACCACTGTCATGCTTCACCTGGTGGTGGGTCAGGATATATTGGGGATGTTGATTGTGGTGCTTGAGATTGTCAGGTATGATTCCATGAGTTTGACTATTTCAGGATCTTGCTTGACTATGCTGCAAGATAGCTTTTTCGTTTTGGCAGTAGCCCCCAGATTTAAGTAAGGAGGACTTTTCAGGTTTGCTAGGGCTGTTTTTGCTGTTATCTTTTCTAGTGCTTAGGTGAATGCTAGGTGGCCATCCAATTTTGTTTCTTTGTTGAGGCTTCATAGTGATTGACACAACTGAGTGGCTTGCAAGGCCATTTCAGAGGCCAGTTGAGAATCAGCTATTTTACTATGGTTCTGGAGCCAAATGTAGGCCAGACCAGGTGTCCGTGAAGGACATTGGTGTGCCAGGTGGGTTTTACAGCAGTTCTTCATTCCAGATTTTTTTAAAAAGTTAATTCAAATTCCACAGTCTATTTGGGATTCAAAACCTGGTCCTCAGAACATCAACTGAGTTTCTGGATTGATAGTCAAGATTAGAGTGGTGCTGGAAATGCACAGCAGGTCAGGCAGCATCCGAGGAGCAGGAAAATCAATATTTCGGGCAGAAGCCTTCATCAGGAATGATGAAGGACTCCTGCCTGACCTGCTGTGCAATTCTAGCACCACTCTAATCTCCAGCATCTGCAGTCCTCACTTTCATCTTTCTGGATTAATAGTCTAGTAATAATAGTATTAGGCCATTGCTTCCACATGTATTATGCACATTTGCCCAAATGATTGTTAATTTTGTCCTAAATTATCATTTCTAGAAACTTCACCACAACCCAAGATAAGTTGACTAGCCTGTTGTTTCTGTATTTTTCTTTGTATCCTTTTTAAACTGTTTACTTCCACCGAAATTGCATCAGCAGGTGGAGAAGTCAACATTTCGGCAGTTTGTTGTTTCTCCACTGAAATTGCAACATCTGTTTAGACTTCTTTCCCCCGTCATTTGAGGACTACCCTCCTTCCATCTTCTTTCCTGCAGCAAAGTTGTATTTAAGAACCATGAAGCATGCTCTCTGCACTATTGTGCAATTAGTAAGCCTTTCTTTCCTGCTCAGAGTGTCTTTCTGTGCTAATTCCAACACCCACTGCAGCTACATTAGCTGGTGCAGGCTGACTGTGGTGCTAGCCTTGTGCATTAAACAAGTTTTGACATAATAAAATGATTGTTGTACAAGCAGCAAAGCAATTCAGAGAAGACATGTTGGTTGCAGAGTGGTAGTTTTTGATATGAATACTGAAAATGTCTTTGGCAAATCTCATTGCTAAAAGACCCACCTTTTTAAAGTGCCTCGTAAATGGGTTGAATGGATGACCAATGAAGATGATCCACATCTCTATAAAAGATTAACATGGTCACTGATATCTTCTCAGGGCATGGTACCTGAGGTGAGAGAGAGCTTTGCACAATCTCAAACTCTTCACTCAGCATCCTGCCTGCATCGGAAGGAATCAGTGCATGTTTATCCCACATGGTGATCCTTACCCCCATTTTCGGACCTTGTGCAATTTCTTACATTCCATACCCACCTGATAACGATTCAGCACTTACTTAGCCACAGTGTACTGCATTTACTGAAGTATACAAAACTGCCATTGTGAAGTGCAATAATAAAATTCAAACTCTGCTCGAGTTTAACACCTCAATTTTTCTATTTTCCGTCACCAGCTCCTTTTACATACACCTCCCAGCAAGAGAATCAGCAATCACATGATTATGTTTGAAAATAGCTCGGCTGAAGGTTAACATGTTCTTTGAGGCATTTTCAGTATTCATGTCAAAATCCGCCACTCTGCAACCAACCTGTCTTTGAATTGCTTTGCTGATTGTCCAACATTCACTTCATTGTGTTAAAATTTGTTTAATGCATAAAGCTAGTATTTTGTTCAGGACCTGAACAAGGCAATATTGGCACGTTGCAAAATCACAGGTATAATCTTTTCCAGAGGACCATGTTTTCTGGTGTGACTGAAGTCCTTGCACGATAAAAACTGTATCTTTATATTTTTGTCCTTTTTAAAATTGTGGTCTGAAATGTAAAAGAACTGTTTTAAAACCAGTGACCTCGAAGGATAGCTACATCTTTTGAATGCAAGGAATTTGATACTTATTATAATTCCTGTTTGTATAGCTGTGGGTAGTAATGTGCAGATAAACGGTAACAGAGAGTTATTTATGAATGAAGCTTTTAAGTGTGAACCAGGGGCCAGTTATCAATGGTCAAGATCCTCTGTCTGCCAACAACTATGTGATTCGTTGTCTTGTAGAGTTTACTTAATTTAGTTTGAATCTAATTACCTGTAATAAGTGTTAAGTACAGACACCGTCCCTGCTTTCTATCTGTCAAAATCAGAAACTCAGGTTGCGTGGGGATTTTGCATTTTTCTTTTAAGAGCTTTAACTATTGAGGTATCTCCAGGAATAGCAGGGCTTGATTTCCAGTAAGTTACCCCATTAAATCAAGAAAGTGGAGATGGATGCTATTATTTGCTGTGGTATGACAAGCAACTAGCATTCCAATTGTACTATGGCTTATTTTTGGTAGATTGTTCGTGTTGTCTCCTGATGTACAGGCCCATGACACCATATATCAAAACATGTTTAATTGGTGAGAGGTGATTTCCTTGTGCTCATGACTCAATTAGTGCCTGAACAATGAACACTGCATTGAAATGTTAGCCACTCATCTTTTATCTCCATTTTTCACGTGTAGCAATGCCCTTAAGTTTTCTGCTTGTTTGCTCTGGTTTTTCACATGCTTGTATGTAAAGAAGAGGCAACAAAACAAATTTCATGAAAATAAACATAGGCATCTTCTCCATATGCATTTTCTGCTGCATAAAAATGCCAGGTTAAGCTCAAATGTAGAGTGTTCTCAGAAAAACCTGGTGTTTCTGCTGCTTCGATACTGAGGCCAAACTCAAAGGACAGGGAAGAGTATTTTTTTTAGGGCTGTCTTTTTGGCTTGTTAATAAAATATGTTTTACAACTTGAGGTTATTGGCCAATGTGCAATAATCATTTCTGTCACAGATAACCATGGTGACAGAGGAGTGCCAGTGTGTGTTGCGTATTTGGATTTCAAAGAGGCATTTAATAAATATTACATAAAATCTTACTGCACAGAATAGGAGCTCCTGGTTTGGAGGTGATAACATACCACGAATAAAGAATTGGTTAAATAACAGGAAATAGAGATGCAATAGATGGACTATTTTCAGGTTTGCAACCTGTGCGAAGTGGATTACAACAAGAATTGGGTGTCGCCTCTGCTGTTTATGATCTGTATTAATGATTTGGTTGAAGGGACTCAAAGTATAGAGTCCAAGTTTGCAGATGATTCAGATGAATAGAGATGAGTTAGAAAACAATTTGTGAGGAAGATACGAAGAGTTTGCAAAGGGATATAGGTTATGTAATTGGACAAAAAGAAACTGGCAGGTGGGTATAGTATATGGGAAAATGTGAGGTTGTCCATTTTGACAGGAAGAATAGAAAAGAATATTATTAAAATGGAGAGAAACTCCTGAAATCTCGCAAATATTCTCGCAAATGAATCACAAAAATTTAGTACAGTAGTCCCCCCGTACCCACAGGGGATACAGTCCAGGACCTACTGCAGAAAGGAGCGGCCCCATTCATTTCAATGGGAAATGTACCTTCCTGGCAGCAGCCTAATCCTTGGTTCCCTATAATATATTTGAGGCGCGGTAATTGTTTTCCGTGGATATGGCGGAGGGGGTGGAGTCGTCCTGTATTATGATGGAAGATGTTACATACATCCATATATATTAATTTATTTTTGAAATTAGATTTTGAACCAGTGGAATATGAATTTAGTCTGTGTGTGTGAAGTGTTTATGATTAACTTGTAATTATTTCTGTAGCCATGATAATTTCTGATATAAAACAGCATTACAGAGAGAGATTTGCAAAATCATAATGGGAGTTTATTTACATTGGGAGAGTTTACAAGTGAACAAAGCATACAATATACTGCGTTAAACCAGGAGATTTTAGAATGGCTTTTCAGCTTGGGGAAAACACCCATAACTTGACAAAAAGCCTTTGAGTCCCAATAAGCAGTTTACAGAAGTCTTTACTGAAGCTGAATAAGTGCCCCTGAGAGAGAGAAGTGATTTGGGGACAGCTTAAGAAAGTGTTTACCTTAGTGTAGTGAGTTTAGTTTGAAATTTCGAGGCCCAGAAATGTTTGATTAAAACCCTGAAGGGGATACGTAAAATTAAGAAAATCTTAGCTCAGTCACATGACACACCAAGGTAAAATCTATCCGATTCTCATGACTGGAAATTTAAACCACAATTAAGTCAAATCCTATGTGGGATAGAGAACAGAACTCTGTCTGGTGGTGTGTACTATAATAGTGTTTTTCAACTGGGGTGTGATGGCATACTAAGTGAAAAGTATGCCTTGAAATTTTTGGGAAGCAGTACCACTTGAGTACCAGGTTGCGTCCATGTTTCCGATCTCCTCCACAGTTTCAGTGTCTATTATTGAAGGCAATTTCAGCTGACACCACGTGCCCCCATCAAATATGGCTGCGCAAGCATCCAGAGCCACACACGCATAGACTTCTGATACCGGAAACAAATTAGGTATTCCATGGAATTGTTTGCCTCATCGAAGTATACCTTACTGCTGAAAAGGTTGGGAACTATTGCTCTAATGGGATCCTGCTGGGAATAATGGGATTAAGATTTTACCATATGTATGAAAATCTTTAAACATATGTGTAAATAATTTGATTTATTTTCTCTTCGTTTATTTTACATAATAAACTTTTGTTTTATTGTTAAAACCAAATCTGCTGCATTGCATGCTTGTGTTTCACTGAAGGACTCTTAAAAACAAAACAAGACCTATCAAGCCAGGTTTCAGTTTAGGATCAGATGTGTTGAGTAATAACATTAACTGCAATCATAACATCATGCGGTTGCTGCAAGTAATTAGGATGACAAATGGAATGTTGGCCTTCATTGTGAGCAGAATAGTTGAGAATTCTTGCTATAGCAGTACAGGACATTGGTGAGATGACGCCAAGAGTATTGTATGACATTTTAACTCCTTATTTAAAGAAGGTTAGGTTTGCTTTGGAAGCAGTTCAGAGAAAGTTCACTAGACAGGTTCATAAGATGGAAAGGTTGTCTTGTAAAGAAAATTTGAATGGCTTGGGCCTGCTTATATTTCATGAAATTTTTAAAAATGAAAGGTGATCATATTGCAACATTTAGCTATCTCAGAATGCTTGGCAATGCAAATGTTGGGAGAATGTTTCCCCTCAAGGAATTTACAACAAGGAACACAATTTAAAAATACATCAGATAGGTATAAGCAGGAATTTCTTCTCAGAGTCATTAATCTTTAGAATTCTATCCCCAGAAAGCAGTGGAAGCTGAGTTAGACAGATGTTTGATCAACAGAGAAGTCCAGGATTATTGGATATCAGGGCAGCAGGAAGCAAAGTGCAGTCAGGGCACAATCAGATCAGCCATGATTTGATTGAATGGCAGAGTAAGTTTTTATGGGGTGAAATGTTCCAGTCATGCTCCTAATCTTATGTGGGGTGTGTTTGATAGGGTGGTTGGTTCTTGTGTCAGATGGCTTATTTCAGAACACATGAGAAGCAATAACCCTAGTTACGTATTGCATGCACCATAGTAGAATAGCAGTGAAATACTATGATTCCCACTTCAGCTCTCATTGGAGATTCAATTAAACTGTAGGTCATATGATTGTTGCTCCATACCCTTGAGTCAGCATCAGTTAGATTTGATGATATATAAACTATATTGGTGTTGTCATGATGCAGATCCTGATGAGATCCTATTATCAATTTTTAGCTACAGCATCTTTGCTGGAACTCTGCTCTCTCTTTCCTCTCTTGCACCTCCCATGTATGTAATCATCCGTTGTACCTCCTGATAACTTAAGACAAAAATGTTATAATCAAGTGGACAATAAAGTTTGAAGATTTGAGACATGTTTGAACTGTTCTGTTATGAGCATCAAGCCTGGCAGAAAAGCCATATTTTAATATTAATAATGGAAAGGTACTAGTGTACTTGTTTTTATGTTGGCAGATTGCAAAGCTAACGCACAACAACAGAACCTGAACTCATGAAGCTATTAGAAAGATCAGGGGGCCTTTTAGCACTTTGTGTCTGTCCCTACAAGTGACCCTTGACTTATCTGTTCTTCATTTCATTCACTATTACTGTCTTTGATATGCATCCGTTAACACCCAGCAAAAATCTACTGACTTCAGACTTCAAAGTTTTAATTGAGCAAACATGCATATCCTTTTTGGAGGCAAACGTAGTAGATTTTCACCATTGTTTGGATGGAAAATATTAAATGTTGCCAGTTCAGAACATTCTGTGCTTTATGTTGTCACTGATTATTGGAACCAACTTCATAATGAGATTGTAAGTAGATCTAAGTGATGGTAACCTTTAGCAGTAATTGTTTTGAAAAGTTCAACTGTTTATAATAATAGATCATTTACATGTTTGGGGGGGAAGGTTTTTTTCAGATATTGAATATGTGTAAAGAAGTTACAGCAGTCATATTTAGAGTCATAGAGATGTACAGCATGGAAACACACCCTTCGGTCCAACTTGTTCATGCAGACCAAATATCCCAACCCAATCTAGTCCCACCTGCCAGCACCCAGCCCATATCCCTCCAAACCCTTCCTATTCATATACCCATTCAGATGCCTTTTAAATGTTGCAATTGTACCAGCCTCCACCACTTTCTCTGGCACCCTATTCCACACACGCACCACCCTCTGCATGAAAAAGTTGCCCCTTATGTCTCTTTTGTATCTTTCCCCTCTCACCCTAAACCTATGCCCTCTAGTTCTGGTCGGCCCCACCTCAGGAAAAAGACCTTGTCTGTTTACCCTGTCCATGTCCCTCGTGATTGTATATACTTCTACAAGGTCACCCCTCAGCCTCTGATGCTCTGGGGAAAACAACCCTAGCCTATTCAACCTCTCCCTATAACTCAAATCCTCCAACCTGGTAACATCCTTGTAAATCTTTTCTGAACCCTTTCAAGTTTCACAGCATCCTTCCGATAGGAAGGAGACCAGAATTATACGCAGTATTTCAAACGTGGCCTAACAAATGTCCTGTACAGCCACAACATGACCTCCCAACTCCTGTACTCAATACTCTGACCAATAAAGGAAAGCATACCAAACACCACCTTCACTATCCTATCTACCTATGACTCTACTTTCAAGGAGCTATGAACCTGCACTCCAAGGTCTCTTTGTTCAACAACACTCCCAAGGACTTTATCATTAAGTGTATAAGCCCTGCTAAGATTTGTTTTCTGAAAATACAGCACCTCGCATTTATCTAAATTAAATTCCATCTGCTACTTCTCAGCCCATTGGCTCATCTGATCAAGATCCCGTTGTAATCTGAGGTAACCTTCTTCGCTGTCCACTACACCTCCAATTTTGGTGTAATCTGCAAACTTACTAACTGTACTTCTTATGCTCACATCCAAATCGTTTATATAAATAACGGAAAGTAGTGGACCTAGCACTGATCCTTGTGGCACTCCAGTCTGCAAAACCATCCGACACCACAACCCTCTGTCTTCTACCTTTGAGCCAGTTCTGTATCCAAGTGGCTAGTTCTCCCTGTATTCCATGAACTCTAACCTTGCTAACCACTCTCCCATGGGGAACCTTGTCGAATGCCTTACTGAAGTCACGAGTTCAGATACAATATTAGGATATTCTAAACAAAGCATGTGTATGTCATTTCAAAGAAAGCATAAGTTTAAATACAGTCACATTTACTAATATCTCGTTCATGAGGTTTTTAAGTGAGATTTCATTTGCATATATTAACTCTAAATCTCCGCTCTCCCTATGAAATCTCTTCCTCAAAAGGCAAGGGAATTAGAATCTTTAAATACCTTTAAGGTAGATATCGATGGCTTCTTAATGAGCAAGGGGTTAAAATGCTTTCAACTGTGAGAGGGACTGGTGGCCTAATCAGTTTAGTCATGATCTTATTGAATGACGGAGCAGCTAACAGAGACAAGAAGTAAATGCTGCCAGCCAGTGACGACCGCATCCCACAAGTGAATCAATTTTTTAAAATGGCTCAGGGGACTAATGACCTACTCCTATTTCTAATTTGTGTTCCTCTGCTCGTTCAAGAACTATAGGTTATTTTGGATATTAGCAAGAAATTTGAAAATTTTGAGAACCTCAAAGAACATACCATTGTTTAAAGTAATGGTTCTGAGGGAGTCACTATTCATGTTACCTTGGCTCCAACCATCCTACTGACATCACACAAAGTCTGCAAGTGGAAATGACGAACTCTGTCCTAGCTTTCACAGGGAGCAGATGGATTTGTTTCAACTCCGTTAGATCCTGCATACTCTGGTCACAATATATGACCAAATGAAGTTGAAACATTTGCTGTCCATGATCTCTCTGCTGCTGTGTCCAGATCACTGACAGGGTAATTCATGATTGCTTCCTGATATAACTTATCATTGCTTACTTCTGAAACTAGGTTGGAAATTAAAATCAAATAAGTTATTTAATAATGCAATAAACCTTCTTGTCATCTAAGGATAGTGCTCCTATTCAATGCCAGTTCTCTATGGTGGTGCATCCTCTATCATTGACACTATAGGCAAAGACAAATTGAAGACCAAGGAAGGTTGATGGAAAGGAACCTCAGGCAGCCCTTACCCTGTACCATATACTGATAGAAGTAGCAAATAGTACAAGCTACCAAGTATGATCACCTAGGAGAATGTCACTGGTGACTACCTTTAAAATCTTTCTTGTTTCTCCTCCCAAATCCTGACTACCTTCTCCAGCTTATTTTCCTTTTATTACTTTGTTTCTCAACCTTGTCGATTTTAATCTTTTCACCTCTCTTTATGTAATACTGGACAAATTTATGCTCTCTTGCCCTCCTCACATTTCTGCCAACAGAGAAACTATTTTAAGCACATCACAATAACCCCAACAATCTTAACCCTTCCATGATCTCTGTACAGTTGTGTCTAGATCACTGACAAGGCCATCCACAATTGCTTCCTGATATAACTCAGTATTGCTCGCTCATCACTGCTTCAGTGAAGCTAGGCTGGAAATTAAAATCAAAGAAATTATTTAACAATGCAGTTCAGTCTGTGTGGCACAACTTGTATGCCATTTACAAGTTCACTGATGACACCACCATAGTCGGTCAAATCTCAAATGGCGATGAAACAGACTACAGGTGGGAGGTGGAAGATCTGGAAAAATGGTGCACTGAGAACAACTTGCTTTCAATGCCGGCAAAACCAAGGAACTCATTATTGACTTTCGGCGGGAAGTTACTCATGTCTCCCTGCACATCAACAGCACAGAGGTGGAACGAATGGAGAGTGGTCATTCACAGCAAGCTTCCTTGGACTCTTCATGTGGATGCACTGGTTACAAAGGCCCAGCAACATCTCTCCTTCCTCAGACAACTGAGGAAATTTGGCATGACGGCAAATACACTTGCCAACTTTTATAGGTGCGCCATTGAGAGTATTCTTTCTGCATGTATCACAACCTGGTATGGCAACTGTACCATTCAAGATCAGAGACGGTTACGGAGAATGGTGAACTTGGCCTGGAGAATCACAAAGACCAACCTCCCATCTATAGAATCCATCTGCCAGGCCCACTGTCAAGGAAAGGCTGCCAGTATTCTCAAAGATCCATCCCACCCTGGCAATGTTTTTCTAGAACCAAGGAGAAGGTTCAGAAGCCTGAACAAACACACCAGCCAATTTCGAAACAGTTTCTACCCTATTGTTGTTAGAATACTGAATGGACTCACAAAAACTTAACATTCGCCTGTACGTGTTTTTGTTTTTGCCGCTGTTTACCTATAATTTACTTATGTATGCTACTTAATTATTTGATCTGCCTGTATTGCTTGCAAGACAAAGTTTTTCATTGTGCCTCGGTACATGTGACAATAAATTCAATTCAATTCAACTTCATGGTTTATGACAACACTTTCGTTATTGTTCAAAATGTTGGCAGAGGTTATGAACTCTTAGTTCACTACACAGTCTATTTAATAAAGGCTTTGGAAACCTATACTTATAGATAAGTAGTTCAAGCATTGTACTGTACTTAGGCACAAACTGTAAGGTACTTTGAACAAGGGGACAGAATACCATTTTTGAACATTTTATATTGTTAATCAAGCCACAGCTGCCCATATTGTGAAATATTCATATACGCTGACAAATTGCAGCCCCAGCAGCAAGTCTAGGCATTAGACTTCCTTTTTTTTTCAGATTTTCCTCTTTGAATATCTTGACTTTGGTCTATATGGATAGATTTAGATAAAGAGTATATTTATTTTGAAAAATTTACTCACTGAGATTTCTTGGCCATAGATATGCCTTTATCATCAGCTATAAACCACAGTGACCCCTTTCTGGGAGGGGCATTGAAAAGAAGTTTCAGGTAATGATCTGAGTTCCACTATAATGTCACAATGACACCTGGACTAAGGCCCATCAATATAAAGCTGCAGTTCCAACAAAACACACTTCACTGAGCTTTTAAACAAGTAAGCAAAGGAAACAGTTTACTCGTAAATCGCAAAGTAGACTCTGCTTATACTCTGATGCTCCCTCTTTCCCAAACATTCTGTTGATGGTCCCAGAGTATCACCAGACATTTTTGTTTCTAAAAATCATTCATCAACTATTCTCAAAACTACAGAAGAGTCTCATTCCTCATGAGAATCGGACTGTTCAATAATAGAACTCCGACATTTGAGACAGAAAGTTGTGGGTTCAAGTCATGGAGAGTACAAAATCTAGGCAGGGATTACAGCTCGTTAGCAAGAGAATGCTGCACTGTTGTGGCGATATTGTTCTTTGACATCCATAATTAAACATAGTCCATGAGGGGCTGTAGGCATCTTCTCTGTTCACTACAATTCTGCACACCACTGTCATGCCTCCTGTCTGACGTTGTTCACCCAGCCATTTTCCAACCTGGCCAGTCCTTTCCTCATGGTCAAATTTCCACAACACGTAACAACACTTAGCCCACTTGGTCCAAAGGTTGTACTTACTTAATTTTTCCATCTTGCCTCCAGCTAAAATCCTGAAAGATACTGGGATTCTGATTTCCCAAGGACAGATTCCTTGGTTCTTCACTCTGGTCAGCTGATTCTAAACGCCAGAGCCACATTTCAGTACCGACAATCCACTTCTCATCAGCCTTATTCAAGATCCAGTTCTCACACTCACTCATTTTAATGACCTACACCAGGATTTTACAAATTGCTTTTTCAAGTCCACATGCACTTTGAACAAGTTGTTAGACTTATCTACTCAACTGGATGTGGCAGATTCTGTCGCACTATTTTCAGCAAGAGCAGAGGCCTTCATTTTGTTGCCATGCCAATACTATCCCCAACAGTCATTCCTAAAACAGATTAGCTGGTAATTATTTTGTTGCAATTGGTTAGAGCTTTCTCTACACAAATTGAACAGTGGCTTGAAATTGGCAATAAAGGGCTTTTGGACATCATTAGCGTGTAAAAGACACTATAAAGATACAGTTTCTTTAATTTTTTTATCTATGGTTTTTCATTAGAAGTTGCTGTTTTCTTCTTTTGTTCTTGCTGCTGCTGCTTTAGTATTATTATAACTGCTACATTTTCAGGTAAGTGACAATTTCAAGGCACTGGTTCAAAGCCACTTTTTAGTGTTATTTTAGCAACTTAAGTATTTGCTTTGTGCTTTATGCCAGTTCAGGATAGTTGTTTCCTGAAGCTATTTGAGTACTCACATTCACCTAAACTAACCACCAATTTAAGATAATGAGTTGAACTCATAGCATGGCTCATTTACCTTTGTTAGAATCTACATGTATTTGTGCACAAGGATCTATTCTGTGTAAACAAAAAGAATATTTTCAAGCTGCGTGTCTGTTTTGAGTTACCCAGCAACTTAGGGGGGCCTATAGTTCTGTGTTTTCTCCATGGTAATGTCTCAGCTAATCATGGTCAACATGCCAACGAATCAGTACCCTTTTCTCCAGCGTATAAGTTGTGATGGTTTGAATCTTTACGTTCTTGCATTTGCCCTTATCAGTGCAAGACTGACAGCTTTGACAATATCTTTTCTCAGTGATATTCAAGTTCGGAAAACTGCATGAGCTAATTTCTTAGTTTTCTGCTGTTTGCTTAAAAATAAAAATGATTTTAAGTTTTGTGAACTTAATTTAGCAAACCAGTTATTATTTTTTTGCTCTTTGCACTCAGTTTTTAAATGCATGGAAGATGAATTGTCTAATTTTGGAGATATTTTGAAATACTGCAATCTGAAACTATCTAACATTGTCAGGAACTATATTTTACTAAATCATTGAAAAATATGCTTTTTTTGAAACAAATGGTTTTACAATTATTACAATTATCCGTCAAGTATCTGCATGATTGCTATGAACATTCTTTTAGTATTTAATCTATATTCAGGCTTTATTATCAATCTCCCAGAGATTTATATGGGATAAAGAGTATGACAGCTTTCAAAACCCTTGTGGATATGTACATTTGGTCCTTGGCAGCTTTCTCCCCTCAGCCACTACACAATGCAACTCTCATCCACAAAGCTGTCAACCTCTAGCTCAACTCATTACCCTCTCTGTTCTGCGTTCATTGTCCTCTCCCTTAGTCTCTCCCTCTATTTAAACTGCTTAATCCATATTCAAAGCCACCTTCTTAGTGTTGCCATTTTATGTGACTTAGTTAATCCAATATTTGTTTTTGTCACAAAACAGAAATTGCTGGAAAAGCTCAGCAGGTCTGTGGAGAGAAATCAGAGTTAATGTTTTGAATCGAGTAACCCTTCCTCAGAACTCATCAGGAATATCCTTCTTGTGTCTAAGCTGTCAAGTCCTTCGTACAATTTTAGAGGTTTCTATCTGATTGCACACTCCCCCATATCCAACTGTTCTACGATCCAGTGAATACAATGCTAACCAACTCAATAGCACCTCATATGTCACTTCTGCCATCCAAGGAATCAATTTAGTAAACTTTCTTCACACACACTCTACTGCAAGAAGATCCTTCCTCAGATAAGGAGACTAAAACCGTATGCACTATTCCAGGTGTGGTCTCAGCAGTGCCTCATATTTTAATCATTTTCTTGTATCACTCTTCATCCACATCTCCTTTCCACCTCCAATCTTTCTTCCTTCTGTCTCCATCCCTGAAGAAAATCATCTCACAATTTTTTTTAAATCCCCTACTATGTAGCTTTTGGTCATCACAATGTTTTGGCAGTATGATTTGCTCTATGTGATCCTCACCTCCACTTCTGATCAGAAGCATTCAGGGATATTTGACGTTTCGGATAGACAGGAAGGAAGAAAAAAGTTTGGGATGGCACTGTTAATAAGAGGTGAAATGAGTACAGTTGTCAGAGACGATCTAGGCTCAGATGATGTATGGAGTAAATTATAGAAACATAGAAGCATAGCAAATAAGACTAGGAGGAGGCCATTTGACCCTTGGAACCTGGTATGCCATTTTCAAGATCATGGCTGATCATCCAACTCAATAGCCTAATCCTGCTTTCTCCCCATAACTTTAAATCCCATTTGCCCCAAGTGCTATATCTAGCCACCCCCTGAATACATTCAATGTTTTGGCATAAACTACAACCTGAGGTAATGAATTTCACAGGCTCTGGGTGAAGGAATCTCTCCTCATCTCCATCCTAAATGGTCTACCCGGAATCCTCAGATTATGATCTTTGGTTCTGGACATACCCATCATCAGGAATATCCTCCCTGCATCTACCCTGTCTAGTCCTGTTAGAATTTTATAAGTCTATATGAGATCCCCTCCATTCATCTGAACTCCAGTGAAAACAATCCAAACCTCATCGATCTCTCCTCATACGTCAGTTAAAAAAAAGCAAGAGAAAGGGGGAATAGTGTATCGAGCACTAAATGGTAGCTATATTGTAAGAAAGGGTATAAATCAACAATTAATTGGAGCATGTAGAAAGATTAGAGCAATAATTATGGATAACTTTAATCTTGTTGATTGGGTCAATCAATTTTGAAAGGTTAGCTACAACAATGAATTCATACAATGCATTAGGGATAGTTTCCTAGAGCAGTGTGTCGTGGAGCCAATCATGAGCAGGCTCTCTTGGAGCTGGTAATGGGTAATGAGGCAATAGGATCTAATAAATGACCTGACTAAAAGATTCCTGACGAGTTAATGATCATTTTTGATAGAATTTAATATTCTGTTTGAGAATGAGAAACTTAAATATAGGGAATTGCAACGAAATAAGGTCAGAGTTCGCTTAAAGTGGACGGGGCAGACAGATTAGCAGGAAAGAGGAAGCCAGCAGTAGCAGACATTTTAGAAGGTGGTTAATGATCCTTAGCAAAAATATATCCCAATAAAGAGGAAAGGTTCGTAGAGAGGAATAAACCAATCATGGTTACCCAGGGAAGTTAAGGAAAGAAAAAGCACATAAGGAGGCTAAAGTCAGTGATAGTCCCGAAGACTGGGATAAAATCAGAATCAACCAAAGGAGGATTAAAAGATAATAAAGAGAGGAAATAACCTACACATTTTTGGACTGTGGGAGAAAACCCATGCAGACAGGGGTGGCACAGTGGCTCAGTGGTTACCACTGCTGCCTCTTAGTCCCAGGAACACAGGTTCAGTTTCAGCCTCGGGTGACTGTATGTGTGGAGTGTGCATGTCCTCCCCACGTCTGCATGAGTGTCTTCTGGGGGCTCTGGTTTTCTCTCAGAGTCCAAAGATGTGCAAGTTAGTTGAATTGGCCATGCTAACTTGCCCATATTGTCCAGGGATGTGCAGGTTAGCCATGGGAAATGCAGGGTTATAGGGATAACTTGGTGGGGTGGGTCTGGGTGGGATGCTGTTTAGAGGGTCAGTGCTGACTCAATGGGCCAAATGGCCTGCTTTCACATTGTAGGGGTTCTAAGATAACTATATGAAAAGGAAGTGTGGACCCCTTAGAAAAAGAGCCTGGGGGATAGATTTAGAGACAAGGAAATGGCAGAGAAGTAAACAGATATTTTGCATCATTCTTTATGTTGAAAGACACTTCAAATTATACAAAAGAATACAGGAGATAGAAGGAAGCACCATCACCGAGAGTAGAGAAGTAATATTAGACAAATTAATGGGATTAAAAACAGATAAGTCACTTGCGTCTAATGGTTTGCAACCTAGTATCCTAAATGAAGTAGCTACAGTGATAATGGATGTGGTGATTGTAGTTTTCCAAAAATCATTGAATTTAAGGAAGTTGCGGAGTATTGGAAAACTGCCAATGTGACACTTCTGTTCAAAAGAGAGGGAGGCAAAAAGTGGGTAACTATAGGTTGATTAGCCTAATACCTATTGGAAAGATGTTGGAATAATTATTAAGTAAGTAATAGCAGCACATATGAAAAATCACAATCTAAAGAAGGACAGTCAGCATGGCTTATGAAAGGGAAATCATGCCTCAACCAGAGAGGATAGATGTGTTATATTTGAATTTCTGAAAAGTGTTCATGTGATACCTCATAAAAGGTGAGAGCCCATGGTGTTGAAGATATTATATTGGCATGGGTAGAGAGTTGGCTAATGGGCAGGAAACAACAAATTGGTGTAAGTGTTCTTTTTCAGATTGAAGACTTGTAATCAGTGGGATCCTACAGGATCAGTGCTATGACCCCAACTGTGTACAGTAGATATTAATAACTTGAAAGAAGGAAGCAAATGTACTGTAGCCAGATTTGTAAACGAAACAATAAGTGGGAAGACAAATTATGAGAGGGATGCAAACAATTTGCAGAGAGATATTGATAGGTTAAGGAAATGGGGAAAATATTAGCAAATAGAGTATAATTTGGAAAAATCTGGAATTGTTCATTTCAGAAGGGAGAGCAAAAGAACAGTATTATTTAAATGGAGAAAAAAATTACAGAAAGTTGCAACACATAGGGACTTGGAGATACTTGTGCATGAAATGCAGAAAGTTAGCACACAGGTGGAGCAGGTAATCAGAAAGGTTAATGGAATGTGGCATTTATTTCAACAGAGTTGGGATATAAGAGTAGAGAAGTCTTAAGTATTGTGAGTAGGTTTGGTCCCCATGTTTTATTTCAGTAGAGACAGTTCAGAGAATCGTTGGCATGGAGGGATTATCTTTTGTGCAATAGTTGAGCAGGTTGTGACTGTACTTATTGGAATTTAGAAGAATGAGAAGTGATCGCTTTGAAAAATATCAGATTCTTAATGGGCTTGACAGGGTAAATGCTGAGGGGATATTTCCCCTCATGGAGATTCTAGGAATTAGGGGGCGAGAAGTTAAGACACAGACTCTTCTGGACCAGTGGCATTGTCTCTACCACTGAGTCAGGAGGCCTGGTTTCTAGCCCCACTTTCTTCAGAATTATGTAATTGCATCTCTGAACAGGTGGTTAGAAACTATCTTAGAAGCTCATAATTTTCCTCATTAACATTGAGACCATTTCTAGTCTGAGTTCATTGTGTTCGTGATCTGTATCCTGCTTCTTTGTCCTCATTTTAGTAAATAGCTGATAATCCAGCATCCTTTGCCTGGCCTCCATGCTAGTTAATAATATTAATGGTCCTTCAGATATTGTTCCTATCTCCTTTAAAACTGCAGAGGCCACCCAGGTCCTTAAGAAAAAACAAGCAGCCCTTGACCCCAACATCTTTGTCAAGTACTACACTATCTCCAACACCCAGTTTTCTTTATTAGGTCATTGAGTATGTTGGTGGTTCCCAAATCCTTGCTATTTTATTCCAAAAACTCAATTTTGAGTCTCTTTGATTTCCACTATGTCACAATACCAAAATGTCTCTTATTCAAGTCTCAAATGATACCCTGTCTGACTGTGACAAAGGTAAATTATCCTTCCTCATATTTTACAGTTTTTGAACTTAGCTTTTTCCATTCTTACCTAATCACAGGCAGAATACAAGCTGCATTGACTTATTTTCTTGCTCTCATGCTATTAACCTTGAGGGGTCCCTTGAGAATGTTTCCTCTGCCCCCTTCAGTTTCGCAACTGCACACTGACCATTAATGGTATCCAAAAACAGCTAGTTTCCACGTATACATGATTGACAGCTAGCAGAACCTTGCTTCCACCTCAACTGTCATTAAAAATAACAAATTGTTTATCCAATATGCAATACTAAATAAGCAGAAATTCCCTTCAGTTAATTTATGGGAATACCAAATCCATTGATGTTGGACCCACTATAAATTCCATTCCTAGTTATTGATTCCAGCCCTCTCCCCGGCAACTGTCTGAAAGTGAACCAGACTGTTCATAACTTTGGTGTCAAATTTGATTCTGAGATGAACTTTTTATCGCATATTCACATCATCATGATGATTGCCTATTTCTACCTCGAGAACATTTCCTTGAATCTATCTCTCCGTCAGCCTATCTGCTACTAAACCCCTCACCCCCATGCCTTTGTTACCTCAACTTTTGACTATTGCAGCATAATCCTGAACACCAAACTACCTTCTACTCTCCAAAAAAAATGATGATCTAATATTTTATTTTCCATGTTCTTTCTTGCACCAGGTCCCATTCACCCATTAACCCTCTGCTTACTCTCCTTCATTATTGCTTTAAATCCATATCCTTGCCCATCCATATCTCTGTGGACTCTTCCAGCCCCACAACTCTGCAGGATGAAAGTACATTCATCAAATTTTGCAGTACAATTTTAATTGATTCACCCACTGGTGGCCATATCTTCAACTGCATGGTCTCCAAAACCTTAAACTTGCTCTGTAAACTTCTCCAAATCTCTACCCTTATTTCCTCCTTTAAGATGCTCTTTATGACAACATTTTTAGTCAAGTGCCATCATTTTACCTTATGTGTCTCAATGGCAAAATTTAATTTAATTGTTCGCCCTTGAAAGCACCTTGGGGTGTTTTATTTTGTTAGGTATTTTATGTATATAAATTGTGGTTAATAGAAGCTTAAACTTAACAAGCAAGTTTCTAATGGGCGATGTTCTGATAATCTGGATATGTGATTACTTAACCATTTAAAAAGCTGTGTATATAAGGGCAGTGTGTCTCCTTATTTTGTATTTGTTAATTGCTTAAGTGTAGCTTCTGTGCTCAAGTATAATCTTGAACAAGCATATTTGTGAATTGTTACCTTTTTCCCCCCAGCTGATCAGATTCCATGGTATACATCTGCCTACATATGTTGTTGTGAACATTCTATTAGCATTTGGAAGACAATTAATCCATCTTTATTCTGAAGGTAACAAACAAATAAATACCTGTACTGCAATAAAAACAAAAATTGCTGGAGAAACTCAGCAGGTCTAGCAGCATCTGTGGGAAGAAAACAGAGTTAATATTTTGAATCTGGTGGCACTTTATGAGAACTGATAGCAGCTAAGAAAAGGTGATATTTTGCTTTTGTTATGAGAGGGCAGGGGTGTAGAAAAAGTTAGAGGGGAGGTATTCTGATCACTTTAGCAATAGATTGCTTAATTCTGAAACAGAATGCTGGGAGTTAAACCCATGTTAGCAACTCTGTTTGGCACACCTAGTTCCAAGTAACTGTCTAGAAATTCAAGAACTAACCAGCCCTGTTTTCTAAAAACATAGTGAACAGGAAATCTACTTCTTTAGTGGACAAAGAAATGCATGAAGATTGAACGAAGAGTACGTGAAAGGAAAGTATACATATTTTAAAAGTGTAGTTATGACACAAATTTGTCAGTTGTACAAAACTCTTACATCCAAGCTGCAGTTATCTTTCAAGATATGGTTCATCCTCTTTCAGCCAGAAGTTGAAGAGTTTCATATATATTTTTATTAGTTGTTCCTATTCTGGGTTGCTTTTTCATTGCTTGACTGGTTAGTTCCATATGGCCATATGAAAGCAGAATTCTTCACTTCAGGTAAGAGAAATAGTGTGAATTCTACCTGAATAGTGTCTCATAGTGTAGTGTTTCTCCATCAGTGGGATACGAAGGTCATCTAGTTGGGACCTCCAAGATTTACATGTTTACCAATGAAATGCAATCACAAGCTTCTCACTGATTATTAAATCATTGTCTAATTTTTTTTAACAACTTAGCGATAAAACATATTCTAGTGAAAATCATTGCAATTTTAATGCCCTACAAATTTCCATTCATAGTTAATACAATACTAAACTGCTTGTAAACATAAACGCACACTCCTTGGAAAAAATAGTGTTTTGTTTTTATCGTGGTGGGACCAGGGTTTTTTGACAAAATAGTTGGTTGCACAGAGGATGCAAAGGGCTGAGAATCAATATCCTAGTGGACAATCAAACGAACAGTAATATAGCCTTTGATATGACCTGTGTTCCACTTTGAGGTTGGAGTTGGGAAAATCATGAAAAATATAGGTTTGAGTGGGACATTCATGCTAGTTTTGACTGACTGGCTTGATGTATATTCTATGCAATACTATGCATTATAATGACATGGCAGTGTTTGAATTACTTGCCTCTGATTAATAATGGGCTGGATCTTGTGTCAGTAGCACTTGCTGCTAACCTTAAAGAAAGCATAAAGATCTAGTGATATCTGGCAAAGATTTCCTTTTCTTAATGACAGTTTAAATATGTTCAAGTAAAGGCGATTTCTAGGCATCTGGCAGAAATGGTACCAACATTCAAGGTAAGTAACCAAAGACATTTAAGTATTTTCACAGATAGCAAATCAGAAAATTAAAAGGACTGATTCTTCTTCACATTTAATTTAAATTTTCAGACAGCGAAATAAATGATTATGATTCAAGTAGAGGTTAAGATGTGAAAAAGTTTAATTTCATAAAAAAACTATTTTCCAAGTACGTGGAGTTGTTTTCATCAAGGAGAAATGTAATATTTCATACATTGAATACTAGATTTTTATTTGGCTGGTGAGGATGATGAAATTTGTACACTGCTAAAAATTTGATTACACCTTAGTCAACAAGGTGTAATTTTTTTAATGGATTTTTACAGCTAGGCTAACCACATTAAACTTGAAGTTAGTGTTAATTCAGCACTCATGATTCACTGTGAGCTAGCTTTAACAAGCACCAGTTAGAGAAGCATAGAATCACTGGTGGTAGCTTTTAGATTTCTGTTATTCTGCATTTAAAATATATTCACGTTCTGTTTGCAGGTCACTGTTTGGACTTCAATAGTGCCTTAAATGCTGCATCGAAACCATATAAAGTTATTCCATTTATCAATTTGGCAGTTTTTCTTTTAAGGTAAGCATTTGAAATTCAGTTTAATGAAAAATATTTAAAAATTGTTTTGTACTTTTTTTTCATAAATTCTCCATTTCAAGTGTGTTTTCCTACTTAGTAACTGAGATCAAGGAGTATGTTTTTCTTACAGATATGACTGGTTTAAGGAGACATGGTCTAATCTCATGTTGCCTGAGATTGATGTCCTTCCTTCAAATAAGCAAGGAATCACCTACCCAATGATATCTATTCTCCTTTTCCTATTTGGAACAGCTATTGCCTATTGGAATGGAATATTCTTGCATGTATTACTTAGGCAGCTTTCCTTCTTGTGGTCAATCTTTCAAAGGTAAGGTGTCTCTTAATGTGTGCACTAGGTGAGGACTAAGGGGGAATCTCTTGTCTATAGCTCCACATACATGGCCATCATTAAGTGTAGCATGTGTTCATCATTTTCTGGGAAGATGGCTCCTCAACCCTCCTTGATTAAGAAATTTACTCACATCTCAACTTTAGGACTGTGTTCTTTAGCATGCATCCTACACACACTGTAGGTACGTCTCAATACCACAGCAAACATATCCAGTGGCCAGGAATAGAATTTTCAAAAAGAGACTTCCGTCCTTTGAGGTGCCCAATGACCCCTATATGTCAACCTTAACCAACACCGAGAAACAGATTGTTTGTGATGATATTGCAGTTTGTAAGATCTCGCTATGAACAAATTAACCATTGAGTTTCCTGCATTCCAGCAGTGATTCCACTTAATTGTCTACAAAGTGATTTGGGCTGCCATGAAGTGATGAAAAATGCTATTCACATGCAAGTTCTTTCATACTAATTGTCAGTACAGCTGAGATTTGAATCAAAATAAGATGATAAGACCATGACAGAGGAGTGGATGTAAGGCCATTTGGCCCATCGAGTCCACTCAGCCACTCAGTCATGGCTGATGGGCATTTCAACTCCACTTACCCGCACTCTCCCTGTTGTCCTTAATTCCTTGCGAGATCAAGAATTTATCAATCTCTGCCTTGAAGACAATCAATATTTAAATAGATTAGATTAGATTCCCTACAGTGTGGAAACAGGCCCTTCAGCCCAACCAGTCCACACCGACCCTCCGAAGAGTAACCCACCCAGACCCATTTCCCTCTGACTAATGCACCTAGCATTATGGGCAATTTAGCATTGCCAATTCACCTGACCTGTACATCTTTGGACTGGGCTTCCACTGTGCTCCGTGTCATTGATTTCCACAGTCCCACCACTCTCTGGCTGAAGAAATGTCTCCTCATTTCCATTCTAAATTGACCCCATCTAATTCTGAGGCTGTGCCCATGGGTCCTAGTCTCCTCGCCTAATGGAAACAAATTCCCAGCGTCCACCCTTTCTAAGCTATGCATTAACCTGTAAGCTTCTATTAGATCTCCCCTCAATCTCTAAACACTAATGAATACAATCCCAGGATCTTCAGCTGATCATCATGTGTTAAGCCTACCATTCTAGGGATCATCGATGTGAATCTCCGCTTGACACGCTCCAGTGCCAGTATGTCCTTCTTGAGGTGAGGGGCCCAAACCTGGACACAGTATTCTAAATGGGGCCTAACCAGAGCTTTATAAAATCTCAGTAGCACATCGCTGCTTTTATATTCCAACCCTCTTGAGATAAATGATAACATTACATTTGCTTTCTTAATCATGGACTCAACCTGCAAGTCAACCTTTAGAGAATCCTATACTAGCATTCCCAGATCCCTTGTACTTTCACTTTATGAATTTTCTCACCGTTTATAAAATAATCCATGCTTGTATTCTTTTTCCCAAAGTGCAAGACCTCGCATTTGCTCACGTTGAATTTCATTAGCCATTTCCTGGACCACTCTCCTAAACTGTCTAAATCTTTCTGCAGCCTCCCCACCTCTTCAGAACTACCTGCCTGTCCATCCAACTTTGTATCATTGGCGAACTTCGCCAGAATGCCCCCAGTCCCTTCATCCAGATCATTAATATATAAAATCAACCCTCAATCATTCAGCTTTGTAGTACAGCCATTAAAATGAACTGTTTAAACATCTTTTAGAGGCAGCTATCAACATTTTCAACTGTAATTATGGTCCTGGCTGCATGCTACAACCAAGCAATGAGTGACAGTAAATGTATTTGCACAACAACAGCACATCGAGCCAAGGAATTTCCAAGACACTTATCAAATTTAACCCATCTTGACATGTAATTACAGAGCTATCGTGCCTCTGTGACCTTAACCTCTTCTTCTCGGCTCTTCATTGCTCCCTTACAAGCTCAAGGGCTCAGTTTCATGATCTCAGCAGCAATATTCATTTTTGTCCAGAACTTGAGGTCCTGGTTTCAAGTTTCACTGCAGGCTTCATTGAGAGGCCAAATTAATTTTTGATTTTTAGTGTCCACAGTACTTTGTATGTTTTTTAAAAAATTATACATTCTTTACACTGTCACAAATCCTGTCCCAGTGTCTCCAGCCAATTAAGTGGTGTTACCTAGGTCAGAAATTGACCATTACAGCTGACCCCAGAATTGGGAAAGGGAATTATTCCTTCTTTCCTGGAATGTTGGATGAGTTGCATCCAGCTTTCGTTAGCTTGTTTAATGCCCACTGTCTCCTTTCCCACTAAGCTGACAAGTGGATTCTCACACAAGGTACAAGCCCAGGGCCAAGGAGAGACTGGAGACTCTATGGATCGTTCCTCTTGGAGCAGGGAACGTTCAGGGGGAGATTGAAATTGAGGCGTTTGGAGTCAGGAAGAGTGGGTCAATAAGGAAGAAGCTGTTCTCAGCAGCAGGAAGGTTGGCCACTAGAGGGACACGGGTTAAAGAGAATCAGGAAAAGAACCTGAGGGAGGAAGGGGAGAGATGAGGAGGATGTCTTATTTGAGGCAGTGAGTTGGTGTGATCTGGGGTGCAGTATCTGAAATGGCAGTGGGAGCAGATTCAACACGAACTATCAGAAGGTGGGGGAAATCAGGAAGTACTGGAAGAGGGGGACTTTATGGAGGGCTGTTGGGGGGGTAGGTCTGGAGAGTGTAGCTGTCACTGGACCTTTCAAAGAGCTGCCCCAGACAAATTGGCTGAATGGCCTCCTCTGCAGTACTCACCAATAAAGAAATACATCCATTAATGGGTGGCACAGTGACTCCGTGGTTAGCACTGCCCTCTCACAGCACCAGGGGCCCAGGTTCAATTCCAGCCTTGGGTGACCGTGTGGAAATTGCACGTTTTCCCTGTGACTTGTGTGGGTTTCCTCCAGGTGCTCCAATTTCCTTCTACAGTCCAAAGCTGTGCAGGTTAGATGGATTGGCAATGCTAAATTTCCCATAGCATCTGGGGATGTTACGGGGATAGGGTCTGCGTTGGATGTCCTTCGGAGGGCTGGTGTGAACTGAATGGGCCAAATGGCCTCTTTCCACTCTGTAGGGATATTACTACTATAATGTTTTTAAGGGTTTGAAAGACAACATAGGAAGAAAAGATAACCATCGTTGATTCATGAAACACTTTTATCTTCATAAAGACTGGGAAAAGCAGATTGGCAAAAATAGTCTGGAGAATAAATTTCTAGCATATTTTCATGATATTTTCCTGGTGCATCATATTGTGGAACCAAACAGAGATAAGCTGTATTGGACTGATATTGTGTAATGAGGCAGGTTAAGTAGTAAACTCACGTTAAAGGAATCTTTCAGGGATAAAGTGATCATAAAACATTTGAATTCCTTATTAAGTTTTAAAGGGATGGCATCTCTAACAAGAGTCTTGAACTTAAAGCTAATTACGCAGGTAAGGGGAAAGCTGATTAGGTTGATGAGACAAATGAACAGTGGGAAATATTTAAAGAATAAATTCAGATTATTCAAGAAAATAAACAAATACTCAGCAAGAACGCTCCATCTGTGGCTTACTAAGAAAGTTAAAGGTAGTGCTAAGTTTTAAAAACAAAAATTTGTATTGTTCCGACGATAATATTAAGCCTGCAGATTAGGAGTGCTTTAGAAAGTAGTGAAAGGGCAACAAAAATTGATAAATATGCAAAACAAATAAGAGGTTCATCTAGCCATTCAGAAATATTTTACAGATTGTAAGAGGTTTCACAAGTGTACAAAGTGGAAAGTATCAAAAATAAGGTGATCTCTTCATGACAGAGAAATTATTATGGAGGACAAGGAAACAGCAGTGACATGAACAGATATTTTGTCTGTGTCTTCACAGGCAAAGACACAAACTGCATACTTAAATAGAGGGGAACCAAGGGGCTAATAAGACTCAGGAGCATAAGGTAATAAATACCAACAGAGCAAAGGTGTAAGAGAAACCTAGCCATCTGTCTTAATTATCTAGTCAAAGAGACCAAAAGTAATGTATCTAAGTTTGCTGATAATACAAAACTGGGTGGGAATATAAGCTATTAAAAGGTGAACAAGAAGTTGTAAAAATATCCAAACAGATTAAATGAATGATCAACAAGATAGCAGGTGGGGTTTAATTTCCAGAAGTGAGAGGTTATTTATTTGGTAGGAAGAACAGAAAAGCAGATTTTCATAAAAACGGAATGCCCTTTGAAATACTGATGTTCAGAGAGGGTTGGGTGCACTCTGTTTAAACATCAGAGAGTTAGCATGTACCTACAGCAAACAAATACAAAGCTAGATGGCATGTTGACCTTTGTTCTTCATTACAGAGTAATTGGAGTTCAGTAATAAAGAAGTCTTGCTAAATTGTACAAGGCTTTGGTGAACCCACACCTGGGATTTTTGGTCTCCATATTAAAGGAAGCATATTGCATTGGAGGCAGTACAGGAAAGGTTCCATAAGACGGTTTCTGAGATGAGAGAGTTGTCCTGTGATGTAAGGCTGAGTGGATTGGGCCTTCTTTATAGTTTCAATATATGAGAAATTACTTCACTGAAACATTTAAGATTCCAAAGGGGTCTTGATCGGGTAGACACTATAATATTGATTCTCCTGGCTTAGGAATCTAGAATGCTCTGTAGAATCTCAGGTTAAGAGGTTGATTATTTAACATTTAAGGAGAAACTTCTTCACTCAAAGGATTGCAGATCTTTGGAATCCTTTCCCCCACACGCTTGTGGATGTCCCATTGATAGGATATTTAAGATTGAGATAGTCAGGCTTTTCGTACTGAAGCTGCCAACCCTCCCCAAAGAATTCTTGGTAATAAATCTACATCTAAGTAGAGTTGCCTTGTGACATTATTTTCATACACAAATGCTCTAACTGAGCTTGCACATGACACCTAATTAGAGATGCCAAACACTTAAATGCCATTAAGAACTGCCTGCCATTGAAGAAGACACAGGAGCTGCAAGACCAAATGACAGTCAGTTTAGGAACAGTTGCTTCCTTGTCAATTAAAGCAGGCATCTCATCAAGATGGAACACAGTGCAAAACAGCCATGAACGAGCAGGGTCGGGGCATGCGTATTGCCAGCAGTCATTTGACCCACAGACTAAACTTAAGAAGTTCTGCAAAGCTGTTACCAGGGCTGCGTGGTGAACCTGTCAGTTGTGCACAGAACCTGCACAAGGCTGCTCCATTCTGTCGTGAGGAAGTCCCTAAACAATCACTTTGTTAAACATTACGGACCATTAATGGTTGTCGAGTGTGCTTCGCATTCCGCTTCTTTGAAAATTGTCCTAGGAAAGGCAGGACCCAAGTTGACTGTCAGGAATGGAGATTTCCACTCTTATCTACATCATGTTTTCAGGGAGAAAATGAGGACTGCAGATGCTGGAGA
The DNA here is from genome assembly GCF_004010195.1 of Chiloscyllium plagiosum. Taxonomy (NCBI): domain Eukaryota; kingdom Metazoa; phylum Chordata; class Chondrichthyes; order Orectolobiformes; family Hemiscylliidae; genus Chiloscyllium; species Chiloscyllium plagiosum. Next base: position 5,883,806 of record NC_057716.1, on the reverse strand, counting down.
TCAGAGTTGAGAGTGTGGTGCTGGAAAAGCACAGCAGGTCAGGCAGCGTCCAGAGAGCAGGAGAATCAGCATTTTGGGCATAAGCCCTTCATCGCGAATGAGGCTTGTGGGCCGGGGGGGGGTTGAGAGATAAATGGGAGGGGGATAGGGCTTGGCGGGGGGAAGGTAGCTGGGAATGTGTTAGGTAGATGAAGGTGGGGATGGAAGTGATAGGTTGGAGAGGAAGGTGGAGCACATAGGCGGGAACAAAGATGGACTGGTCAAGAGGGAAGGGTGCTAAGTTGGAGGCTCAGGACTGGGATAAGGTGGGGGGAGGGGAAACGAAACTGGTGAAATCCATATTGATCCTGTGTGGTTGCAGGGTCTCAAGGAGTTCTTCCTCCAGACGTCAGGTGGTTAGTGTTTCGCATTGGAGGAGGCCCAGGGCCTGCATGTTCTTGGAGTGAGAGGCAGAGTTGTTGGAGGAGGGGCCCCTCTCCCACTCCCACTCCACTCAGGACATGCAGGTTCTAGTCCTCCTCCATCGCCAAATGCTAACCACTCGACACATAGAGGAAGATCACCTCATCTTCCCCCTTGGGACCCTGCAACCACATAGCATCAATGTGGATTTCACCAGTTTCCTCGTTTCTCCCCCCCCCCCCCCCCCCCCTCCCTTATCCCAACCCCATGCCTCCAACTCTATTCTGCCCTTTTGACCTGTCCATCTCCCTTCCCACCTATCTGCTCCACCCTCATCTCTGACCTATCACTTTCACCCCCACTTTCATCTCCCTATCACATTGTCAGCTACACACCCCTCCCCTCTCTCCACCCCCCGTCACCACCACCACCACAAGCTTCATTCCTGATGAAGTTCCAAGTCTGAATCATTGATTCTCTCACTTCTTGGATGCTGCCTGACCTGCTGTGCTTTTGTAGCACCACACTCTCGACTACATGACTTTTTCACCCTGACTGGCAATCAGTTCCAGCCCTTGGTCGTCCAGGGAATGAAGGGATATGGGGACCAAATGAAAAGGTGGAGTTGAGGCAGAAGATTACCAATAATCTTACAGAATGACTGGGCAGGCTTGATGGGCCCAATGGTCTGACCTTGCTCCTGTTTCTTATGCTCTTTATTGTAAATTGATAAATGGGGAAGAGTTGACAATGGCAATTAAAAAAAAGTAAAGGCCTGTATAGTATAAAAAATATATAACAATAAAGGCAGCATATACCGAGAAAGGGGAAGACAAAAACAAAAGGAGAAAGTAAGATGCATTTTTGTGAACAATGTTATGTGAGTTCAACCAGTCATGGGTCAGGTCAGCTGCATTCAGTTTGTGTGAATGAGATTTAAACCTTTGCGTTTGTCATGTTTACTGCAATAATGGAAGAATCACACAGGATAAAGGCATTTGACCATCAATATTTTATATTAATGAATCATACTGAAATTTTTCACTATCTAGGTGTGTTTTCCTTTCTGAATAAAGCTGTCAGTTTTGTGGGATGACTGAAGGATAGAGTTGTTGTGGGAAGTCCTTTGCTGTTGTTCAGTAGATTGCAGTGGGTTGTTTATTTCTTACCATATTACTGTCAACTGTTGGTAATGTGCCCTATATAAAGCTCAAGGATATTTTAGCACACCATAAATCAGTAAATTAGGTGGAATAAAACAAGGGACAGAACACAAACTATTTACAGTTCTTCATTTTTTTTAACTGGAGTCTCATGTTAGAGCTTACATTAGAGTACATCTCTCTCAATATTGAATAATTCCAACTTTTAGGATGTTGTTCAGATACAGAGAGAAGTAGGTAACTTTGACATGAATTTTAATTGCAACACTTAAATTTAAGATTCCATAGAAACCATGACAGAAAATAAGACCAAAGATTTGCTTATTTTGTTTAGCCAATGTATAGATCAAATGTGAAAATTTCTATTCTCCAACTGAATTATTTCTATCAAATGCTGTAGTGTACAGAACAAAATAATGTGTTCTGTTGTGTCACAGACTGGGATAAAATAAACCAAGAGCTAACATGTTAGAATTATTGAATTTCTAAAAGGGATGTTAATAGCAAGACTTGCTTTGCGGGAAACAAAATTATTGTAAATATTCCAAGGGATAAATAAGAATTTCATTTACACTTAATTTTTACAGCTGAACACTGCTCTAGTGCATCTCATTGTTCCCATCTTGCAGGCCACGTGTCATTCAAAAGGAATATAAGAAATTAAATTTTCGAAGTTCAAGTATTATGATTTTCCTGCTCTTTATCATCTGGACCACCTGTGGTGCAGCGGCTCTTATACTTGGTTACATTCTTTATCTTGTTAAGGTAAAATGTGTTTATTGATTAGCTAGTTCATTAAATTAGACAATTTAATGTCCATGTGGTAAAACTGGTGTCTAAAATAATTATCATCTCCTTATAATGAAATCTTGTGATACCATGTCATTTAGACAATGAAAAGTAAATATTTCTGAAAATACAACATTAATGTATTTCTTAACCAAATATTTCAAAGTGTAATACTGAAGCAAAGCATCATTTTATTCTTGTTTATGTAGCTATAAAACATGATTAATGAAGACAACTGACTAAATCCTCATTTTCATTTAGCAAATTATTTGTCCCCTTTTTCTAAAGTGTCCAATGCAGATTTTGTCAGATGTTAGGTTGTGGATCAATGTCCAGGCATCTCCCAACCTTGATTTGATGAGAGTTGCCCCATCAGTGTTTTGACCATTCAAAATTGAGATTGGCATCAATAAAAAAATTTACAGCTGTGCACCTGCATGTGACCTAGCCGTAAACAAGATTGACTGGAGCACGGTCTGCAATCTATAAGTATTGAAACGTGGCTTGTGGTAAAATCGATCGCACTTTTCAACTCCTGTTCACTGACTGGCATGGACACAATAGGCTGAATGGCCTCCTTCTGTGCTATAAATATTTTATCAGTACATAAAGCTTTACCATGGTTTCCCAATAATTTTGTGGTGCTGCATCAAGTTCTGGAAGTGTGAAAGGGAGTGAAATTGCATTATATTATTACATTGCCTCATTTTTCATCTTGATTTCTGAAGATCAATTGAAGTGCAACCATCTTAAAGTATTGATTGAGTGGGTTGACTTGCACATCATTTTGTTGTGTTCAGAATATCAGATAAAAATTAGGTCCATGTGCAATGAAAGCTTTCAGGATTATTAGGTGACAGTATGGTTATGAAAAGGCCACAGTGGTGGTATTTCTCTTGTTACTAACTGGTCATCATTTTGTTCACTTCATGCTGCTTTGGCTCTTGTGAGCCTTTGTGCCAGCTATGAATGAACTTTAAGGTTCAGTGTTAGTGGATTTAAATGTGGAAATCCCTCTAAATAAAGTGTTTGCGAAAAGAAGAGCAGCAATAAGGAAGTGCCAGGCTTAGCTGCTCAACAATTGTTTTATGTCCACAATCCATATTTGTGCACTTATATTTGCAGATAGAGGTGAAAATGCCTCACTTTGGGACACAGTTTAGACAACCTGGTAGATGTGAAAAATAAGCAATAGTATTGTCATGGGTACATAAATTCTATCTCAAATTGCATGAAGGAACATAACCAAATGATGGAAATGCAAAGGATTGTTCAAGGGGTACTCTTGGTAAACAAGAAAGAAGTTCTGAGCAGTTTGATGGGAGATCATTTCAAAAGACGAAATGTTAGTTATGTTTCACAATGACGTGTTCTTTGGTGTATGCCTGAGTCCTCATCCTCAGGCAAATCAAGTAGTCACTAAGCAATGTTCCTACACTGTTGTGCTATGAATGTACAGCATTGTTGTGTGTGTACTGACTACCCTAGGCATCTACTTCTGTTGTCTCTGTCAAGGTCCATCATCCTGACATCATTAATTGTACTCTCTCCTACTTCGAGTCAGCATTTTGCCCAAAATTCTAGATTTTCTGTCTTTGAGCTCTATTCATGTATATATTGTTATAAAGTTTATTTTAAGTGAAATCTGAGCCATCCTTCACTTCGGTACAATACTTCACATTAGATATTATACTTAGGAATGGTAGCCTTCTATCACCTTGCCTAAGAGATCATTTACAGCCTATTTTTTTCCCTTTTAAGTAGTAATGTTGCAAGATGTCCTGATGAACGCAAGATGAAAAGTTTCTCAATATTTGTTCTTTTTCAGCAATGCTCAATTTATGCTTTTCCTCGGTGCTCCTCCTTTACTATTACTTTTTTACTGTGGTTATCTTGTTTTTAAATTTGTTATCGTTAATTGGTAGCCTGATCATTTCATATTATTTGAATGTTCCTTTTTAACAGTCCCGCAGTTTGAAATCTAGTTCTGCCAGGTGATACTTTTTCTCAGTCAGGTAGCCAACTGTTTATATCTTCCACTTCCTTTTCAAGTCACATGGCTACTTCTACCATGCCAGGTGTCAGATCTCTCAGTGGGAGAGCATTTTGGTAAAAGTGATCACAATTCCATTACCTTTACTACACTCATGGAGAGGGAAAGGAACAGACGTTATGGGAAAGTATTTAAGTGGGGGAGGGGGAATTACATTGCTATTAGGCAGGAACTGGGGTGCCTAGATGTTCTCTGGGAAATGCACAACAGAAATGTGGAGGTTGTTTAGGAAGCACCTGATAGTGCTGGCCAGGTTTGTCCCACTGAGGCAAGGAAGGTCTGGTAAGTTGAAAGAGCCTGGGGTGACAAGGGATGAGGAACGTCTAGTCAAGAGGAAGAAGGAAGCTTACTTAAGGTTGAGGATGCAAGGATCAGACAGGGCTTTAGAGGGTTACAAGGTAGCCAGGAAGGAACTGAAGAATGGACTCAGGAGAGATAGAAGGGGCACGATTAAGGAAAACCCTAAGGCATTCTACACTTATGTGAGGAACAAGAGGATGGCCAGAGTGAGGATAGGGCTGATCAGGGATAGTGGAGGGACCTTGCAACTGGAGTCAGAGGAAGCAGGTAGAGTAGAGTAGATTTTATTTGTTATTTCTACCATATACAACCGATGCAGTAAAAACTCCATCGTTCCTCCAGGACCAAGGTGCTACATGGACAAACGACGCGATCATCCGAAGGGCGGCATAAAATGCACAAGAAGTGCAAAACACGCAAATTATAGTGTAATAAAAGAATGATAACTAATAGACATTGTTCTAGTAGCAATTCGAAGTCATGCAAAGAATTTTAATGGAAAAGAGTCCGATCATAGTGTTAAGGAGCCTGATGGCTTGTGGGAAGAAACTGTTGCACAGTCTGGCCATGAGAGACTGAATGCTCTGATATTTTTCGTCAGATGGCAGGAGGGAGAAGAGTTTGAGTGAGGAGTGGGTGGAGTCTTCCACAATGTTCTTAGCGTTTTGGATGCACCGTGTGGAGTAAATGTCCATAATGGAGGGGGAAGAGACCCCGATGATCTTCTCAGCTGTCCTCACTATCCGTTGTAGGGTCTTACGATTTGAGACAGTGTAATTCCCGAACCAGGCTGTAGTGCTGCAGCACAGGAGGGTGAAGTGGGGAGGGAGTTTCCTCAGTCTATGCAACAAGTAGAGATGCTGCTCGGCTTTCTTGGCTGTGGAGCTGGTGTTGAGGGACCAGGTGAGATTTTCTGCCAGGTGGACGCCAAGAAATTTGGTGCTCTTCACAATCTCCACAGGGGAACAGTCAATGTCCAGTGGAGAATGGTCGTTCCATGCCCTCCTGAAGTCAACAACCATCTTTTTTGTTTTGTCCACGTTCAGAGACAGTTTGTTGGCTCTGCACCAGCCCGTTAGCTGCTGCACCTCCTCTGTGTATGCTGACTAGTCGTTCCTGCTAATGAGACCCACTACAGTTGTGTCATCAGTAAACTTGATGATGTGATTCAACCTTTGCATTGCTGCACGGTCATGTGCATGGGAGGTCATTAATGAATATGTTGCTTCAGAATTTACTATTGAGAAGGACCTTGATGTTTCTGTTGACAGCGTGAAACAGACTGATATGCTAGAACAGGTTGATGTTAGGAAGGAGGATGTGCTGAAAAGGATAGATAAATCCCCTGGGCCCAACGGGATATAGCCTAGGTTACTACAGGATTACTGCGCCTTTGGCGATGATCTTTGCATCTTCACTGTCCACTGAAGTAGTGCCAGATGATTGGAGGATGACAAATGTTATTTACTTGTTCAAGAAAGGGAATAGGGATAATCCTGGGAATTACAGACTGGTTAGTTTTATATCTGTAGTATGCAAAGTATTGAAGAGGATTCTGAGAGACAGAATTTATGGAAGACCATAGTTTGATTAGAGATAGCCAGCATGGATTTGTGAGAGGCAGCTCATGCCTCACAAACCTTACTGAATTCTTTGAGGATGTGACAAAACACATTGATGAATCTTAGACCAGTGGATGGGGTGAACATGGATTTTAGCAAGGCGTCTAATAAGGCTCCCCATGGTAGGCTCATTCAGAAAGTAAGGAGGCATGGGATACAGGGAATCCTGTCTGTCTGGATACAGAATAGGCTGGCCCATAGAAGACAGAGAGTGGTGGTAAAGGAAAGTATTCAGTCTGGAGCTCAGTGACCAGTGGGGTTTCGCAGGGGTTGGTTCTGGGAGCTCTGCTCTCTGTGATCTTTATAAATGACATGGCTGAGGAAGTGAAAGGGTGGGTTAGTAAGTTGCTGATGACACGAAAGTTGGTGGAGTTGTGGATAATGTGGAGGGCTGTTGTAGGTTGCAATGAGACATTGACAGGCTGCAGAACTGGGCTGATAAGTGGCAGATGGAGTTCAACCTGGAAAAAGTGTGAAGTGATTCACTTTGGAAGGTTGAAATTGAATACAGAATAGAGAGTTAAAGGCAGGATTCTTGGCAGTGTGGAGGAACAGAGAGATCTTAGGGTCCGTGTCCATAGGTCCCTCAAAGTTGCCACCCAGGTTGGTAGGGTTCTTAAGAAGGCATATGGTGTGTTGACTTTCATTAGCAGGGGGATTGAGTTTAAGAGCTGTAACGTCATGCTGCAGCTCTGTAGAATCCTGATTAAACCGCACTTGGAATATTGTGTTCAGTTCTGGTCGCCTCATTATAGGATGTGAAAGGTTTAGAGAGGGTGCAGAGATTTACCATGATGCTGCCTGGACTGGAGGTCATGTCGTGGGAAAAAGGTTGAAGGAGCTAGGGCTATTCTCATTGGGGTGAAGAAGGATGAGAGGTGACTTGATAGAGGTGTACAAGATGTTGAGAAGATAGAGTGGATAGCCAGAGACTTTTTTCCATGGCAGAAATGTCAGTCACAAGGGGACATAATTTTAAGGTGATTGGAGAAAGGTTTAGGGTAGATTCTTTACTCAGAGAGTGGAGGGTGCTTGGAATGCACTGCCAGCGGTGGTAGTAGACTCGGATACATTAGGGACATTTAAGAGACTCTTGGATGGGCGCATGGAAATTAGTACAATGAAAGGTATGTAGGTTAGTTTGATCTCTAAGTAGATTAGAAGGCCGGCACATTATTGAGGGCCGAACGGTCTGTATTGTGCTGTATTCTTCCATGTTCTGTGTTCTCTCTGCTGTTTCAAAGTGCTGAATTTGCCTAGTGGAGAAAGTGAGGTCTGCAGATGCTGGAGATCAAAGTTGAAACTTTATTGCTGGAACAGCACAGCAGGTCAGGCAGCATCCAGGGAACAGGAGATTCGACGTTTCGGGCACAGGCCGACGTTTCGGGCACAGGCCCATTCCTGAAGAAGGGCCTGTGCCCGAAACGTCGAATCTCCTGTTCCCTGGATGCTGCCTGACCTGCTGTGCTGTTCCAGCAATAAAGTTTGAATTTGCCTAGTCCCAAACAAAATGCGAAATGGCACTAGAGTTGGGAAAATATGGCAAGATCAGAAAAATGTGATTCTTGAAGTCAAGAAAAAGGTCCGTGAATCATGTTAGTGAGTGGTGAAAGAACAATTGCATGCGTTCATATGTCATTATTACTTATTCTCACCAAATTTAAATGCAGTTTACAATTCTCCCACATGGTGGAAATAAACCAGACGATGTTAGTTCCCAACGTGAAAGTCAGAGCAGGTCCAGCTCACTGTTTGCTCGTCCAGACTTCCATCACCAACAGCCTGCAACATATCAAGGCATGTTGCTTGGGCACTGACCACCTGCATCCCCATCCACAAAGGTTAGCATTGCAACAGCTTCCCCACATCATTATGGCACATCTCCAACTCAGTGACAATAGTTATCCAATTTGATGCTGGAGTTTGGAGTACACAGATATCTTTCATTAAAATATTGCTGCCAAACAGTTTCAGCCAAATGGCCATGTCTCACAGTCTAACGGGAATAATTCTTGTTCGAGTTCAAGGGGACTGTCATGAGTCAAGGGATCCTGCCATAGCCAATCAAGTGCAGTACCTAACTTCAATCAAGGTGCTTGGACCAGATCAGTCAGCTGGTCTGGGGAGTTGGTCTCAATTCTGCAGGTCCAGTACAAACAGAATTAGTGGTCGTCGCTTCTTAGAGATGTACAGCACGGAACCAAGCCCTTCAGTCCAACTCGTCCATGCTGACTAGATATCCTAGATAAATCTAGTCCGATTTGCCAGCACTTGGCCCATATCCCTCTAACCCCTTCCTATTCATACACTCATCCAAATGCCTTTTAAATGTTGTAATTGTACCAGCCTCCCCCATTTCCTCTGGCAGTTCATTCCACACACACACTACCCTCTGTGTGAGAAAATTGCCTTTTAGGTCCCTTTCAATCTTTCCCCTCTCACCTTAAACTTATGCTCTCCAGTTTTGGACACTATACCCCCAATTTTGGTGTCAACTGTAAACTTACCATACCTCCCATGTTCACATCCAAATCATTTATATAAATGTATGTTAGGTAGGGAGCTGCTCATCAATTCTTCAAGGCTGGTCAGTCATTGGTCAAGGTTGCCCTTTCCATTCATTTAAGGGTGGACCATGGTTAGTCCTGAACAAGGACGAGATGTTATCCTATCCTATGTTAGGAAAAGGGCAGCATCAGTGTTTTTAATATAGTCTGGTATTAAAGATGGGCAGCCTGAGTAATTTGATTCTTGTCGTTAGAGTTACCCTGGCAGTCAGTCAGACAGGTGATGCATAAGATGGTAATACACTAATGGATTTGAGTTTCTATATGCAATGCATCGATACTTCTGCCACTTATGTGTCCTTAGAACCTTTCTTGTTGCCCTCCCACGGTTAGACTTTGAAGGACTATTCATGGCTAACAGCTTGGTAGAAAGCTGAGATTTAAGTATTGATTTATGAATCCCAGAGGGGCCTATTCTACGAGAGTGGTGCCAAAGAGGTGTGATGCATAATGATGTAATCAGTGTTAAAATGTGAGAGAGAACTCACGGAGAGAAACTCTGCATGAAACTCCCTAAAATTGACAGCCAAACCTCAGTGAAATTCAGCCCTAGGATTCTGGAGGTTTAATAAATGATCAAGTTTTGCAACTTCTCATTTAATAGTTTTTGTTATTTTTGCCTTTAAAAAACCAGAGCTTCTGGAGGAAAATTTGCTCTTCCTTAGTTCTTTTGCCTTTTTTTGAGTGCTTCAATTTCTGTGTGCAGTAATGCTGCTACACTGCTTTAGACAATTGTGAGAACCCTCCCAGGAATAGAATACTCAAGTAGAAGAGAAAAATTCAACCTATAAAGGGCACAATTTAAAGAAATCCCTGCACATCTCCAGTTACTTTAGTCAACATTTTCTTTCAGCCAGTGCCACTCAGTATTTGGTCACGTCTCATTATTGTTCACAGGTTGTTGCTACAAGATTTCTGTGATGTATGTGAACTTGATGGTTATTGCATTCCAAAAATAGCACTTTGAGTAAAACCTTTGAAATGTTTAAATATAATGCATATATAAATGACAATTTTATTTGCATTTTGTTTTATGATTAGTCACAATCATTGACATACATTTAAAACTGTACGTTTAAGATTTTTAATTTGTATTTTACATGAAGCAATTTTACATTATTATTGTATCGACTATTTATAGATAGCAAAATTTTAGTTATAACTCAGACATTAAATATTTAACTTGTATTTTACCCTAGGTCCTAAGCCTGCAAGCTTCAGTACGCACAATGAAAAACATTCTTAATTTGGTATGACCAGATTTTATTTTTGGTATTTTATTTGTGTTAATGTATAGTTTGTAAGCTTTGCCTTTATCTGGCGTGATTTAATCATTTTCTGATGAAAAATGAATGTCTGATCAGGGTCTCTGATATTTTTCTTTAATGTTTTGACAGGGAAATAAGGATATTCCATTTTCCACTAGCTGATATGTCAGTAGTATGTCAGTTAGGAGTGAGATGAGGAGAAATTTCTTTACTCAGAGTTTTTAGAATTTGAAATGAACTGCCTGGGAGAATGGTGGAGATGGATTCCATAGGAGGTTTCAAAACAGAGCTGGATATATATTTGAAAGTGATGAATTTAGAGGGCTATGGAGATAGCGTGGAGAATGGGACTAGCTTGGTAGTTCATTCGGGAGCCAGTACGTACACAGTGGGCCAACCTCTGTATTGTAATATTCTAAAAGCTATAAGCAAATTTGTAGCGGAAAAAGCATCAGCAGCAGCTTTTATTACATAGAGTCATAGAGATATACAGCATGGAAACAGACCATTCAGTCCAACCCGTCCATGCCGACCAGATATCCCAACGCAATCTAGTCCCACCTGCCAGCACCCGGCCCATATCCCTGCAAACCCTTCCTATTCATATACCCATCCAAATGCCTCTTAAATGTTGCAATTGTACCAGCCTTCACCACATCCTCTGGCAGCTCATTCCATACACGCACCACTCTCTGCGTGAAAAGGTTGCCCCTTAGATCTCTTTTATATCTTTCCCCTCTCACCCTAAACCTATGCCCTCTAGTTCTAGACTCCCCGACCCCAGGGAAAAGACTTTGCCTATTTATTCTATCCATGCCCCTCATAATTTTGTAAACCTTTATAAGGTCACCCCTCAGCCTCCGCGCTCCAGGGAAAATAGCCCCAGCCTGTTCAGCCTCTCCCTGTAGCTCAGATCCTCCAACCCTGGCAACATCCTTGTAAATCTTTTCTGAACCC